>NW_026606767.1:595000-617500 GCF_029890125.1 Rhinichthys klamathensis goyatoka | reverse complement strand
TGAATGGTTGCTAGGGTGTTCTAGATGGTTGCTAGGTTGTTTTTAGGGTGTTCTAAATTTCTGCTCTAGGTGGTTGCTGGGTGGTTTCTAGTGTGTTCTGAATGGTTGCCGGGGTGTTCTAGGTGGTTGCTATAGTGTTCTGAATGGCTGTTAGGGTGTTCTGGGTAGTTGCTTGGTTGTTTTTAGGGTGCTCTGAGTGATTGCTAGGGTGTTCTGGGTGGTTGCTAGGGTGGTCTGGATAGTTGCTTGGTTGTTTTTAGGGTGTTCTGAATGGTTGCTAGGGTGTTCTAGGTGGTTGCTATGTGATTTCTTGGGTGTTCTGAATGGCTACTAGGGTGTTCTGAATGGTTGCTAGGGTGTTCTAGGTGGTTGCTAGGTTGTTTTTAGGGTGTTCTAAATTTCTGCTCTAGGTGGTTGCTGGGTGGTTTCTAGTGTGTTCAGAATGGCTGCTAGGGTGTTCTGAATGGTTGCTAGGGTGTTCTAGGTAGTTGCTTGGTTGTTTTTAGGGTGCTCGGAATGATTGCTAGGGTGTTCTGGGTGGTTGCTAGGGTGTTCAATGTGGTTTCTAGGGTGTTATGGGTGGTTGCTAGGTGATTTATGGTGTTATGAATGGTTTTAGGTGGTTGCTAGGGTGTTCTGGGTGGTTTCTGGGGTGTTATGCATGGTTTTTAGGTGGTTGCTAGGGTGTTCTGGGTGGTTTCTGGGGTGTTATGCATGGTTTTTAGGTGGTTGCTAGGGTGTTTTTAACTGTTGGTAGGATGTTTTAGATGGTTGCTAGGAGGATGCTATAGGTTCTAGAGTGCAGTTAGGGTGTTGCTCTGTGGTTTCTTACAGTCTTACAGTCCCTCTTTGAATCCTTGTCAAGTTGTCATTCATATCCATGAGATTTGGGATTATTTGGCTGTGAATCTGGAGCCCTTCGTCTCATGATTAGACACTTGGATGCCGTTTGTGTGTCCATAGGTGTGACTGTTTCTGTTGATGGTTGCTGTCATCAATCAATGTGACAGTATGACATCAATATTGTGCGTGTGTGTGTTCCCATAACATCCCATAATCCCGCCTGTCCTTTACCGCAGTGATGTGTTGATGTGCAGTATAGAGATGCATTCAACCCTGGAACCAGAACATCAATCATGAAAAACACACACACACACACACACACACTAAAGAAGCTCATTTTCATTTTTTGCCAAGATGCCACAGTGTACTTGTAAATTGCAGTGCATATTTACAAAAATGTTTATCAGATGTTTGTACATAAATAAGACATTTTTCCACAATGCATTCTTGAACATATATTTGTCGTGCTTGATGGCTATGGTAAAACTATTACTATTGATCAAACCTTGGTGCCAAGTGATCAGAATTTCACCTGCTAAATGATATAACAGGTGAAGAACAATCCTGAGACGATCACAGAGATGCAAGAGTGCCAGACTCTTAGCGACTGTATAGTGGATGTCCTCTAAAGAACGCTTATGTAATAGAAGAATTAAAAATAAATAACAAAGCTTTTGGCCAATTAGGAAGGTTCGCATTTATTGTTTGCTGGGCTGCTATGGTAACAGTGAAAGTTCAATGCTGAACTCTGATTGTTGAATTTTAGAAATCTATCATGAGTAACTACACATACACACCGCAATGAAAAACTGAACAAAATGTCTGGGTTATTTTTCATTTCATCCAGAATCCAAAGTAAAAAGGAAAGAATATATTATAAAAATATAAATAAATAAAACATTAAAATATATATATGTAGGCCTATGCACCCAGAAAAATACATAGTGATATATTTTTTAAGATAAAAAAAAAAGAAAACATTAAAAGTATTTATATATATATATATATATATATATATATATATATATATATATATATATATATATATATAATTTCAAAAAAATAAAAAAATAAATACTGTATATACAGTTTGTGCTGATTTAAATGTGTATGTATATAACCTATATGCATAATTACTAATAATGTTTCTGGTACAATGCCAAAATGTTATTATCCCCGAAAGCAAAAATTATTTTGAAATATGACTTGGACATGTTCACGACAGGTTTTATACATGCATGTTTGTCATACGTGCATAATCATACATTTGTTTATGCATGGAAGTTTAATGCCCTGACATCAGGAATTGTGTGTGTGTTTGTCCCAGTGTTTGCTGTGTGTGTTTGTTTTTCCAAAGACCCATAAATAAGGTTGTATAGTGATCCAGCTATGTACACGGCCAGATGACATGCTTTATGTTTCTGTATGTGTGCTTGTTTGTGGCACATGTGTTTCTGCTTTTGCCCTGTGTGTGTGTGTGTGTGTGTGTAGTAATGGGGGTGTCGAGGACTCCCTGTAGTTCCTCTTTCAGACACTTTAATTAGATAAAAGGCGTCTGGATTAAAGGCAGTTCCTTAATGCAAACTTCCCTCCAGTGCGGTGGAGAGCTGATTTATGGGGCGTTAGCAGACAGTGCTGCCCAGTCAGGAGCTCCGCAGGTGGGGGAGACAGCAGTCCCCCACCCCCACTGATGGACAACCAAACACCAGCCTGCTGTCACCAATACAGACACACACACACGTACAGCTGAATGAGCTCATCTTACTTGCTATTTTTTATGAATATGCAGAAGCAATAATATGCATTCCTGTAGCTCAGCCAGTAGATCATAACACTAGCAATGCCAAGGTCATGAGCTCGATTTCTAGGGAAAGCAAGATCTGATAATAATGTAAACTTGAAAAGCGTCTGCCAAATGCAAATAGTGTGAATGAGTCATATTCTACTGAAAAGAGTTACACAGTGAGTCTGTGGCCAAAATATAGATCTGTGTTTGAGAATGCAAATACTCAACTAATGGGGTGCGACTCTGTGTATGACCGACCAAGGGGAGTGTGTGGGGAAACCTCTGTGAAAACAATCATTACTTTTTCAATTCTATGCTGTAGAAATTACTTCACATTTAAGCAGTGTTGTTTATTTAGTGTTATTTTAGTATAATTTTTGTAACATTTTGTGCAACCTTTTTTTGTTATTTTTACTTCCTATTTCTTTATAGCTTTAAGTTATTTATTTTTGTTTAATTTTATGATTTTTAATTTTATATGTTTTTCATCTAATATTTATATTTTATCTTATTTAATTTCAGCGTTATTTCAATTACCAATAAATAAATAAATAACTTTAGTTAACAACTAAACTGCATTAAAGGTCCATCCACATAAATAATAAAGCTAAAAAAAATGTATGCAAACGAAAGGCCAATTCAGGTTATTTTCCTCTGAACAAAGAAGAAAATGAACTACTGTCCTTGGTGGTTGTGAATTTTCATCCCTTGTCTGAATATGTCCATAGAAATGCATTGGTTTCAATTCAAAATTTAGTTTGTAATGAATTTTCATTCTTACACACTCTCTGATTTACTGTGTGTTTATGTTCTGTACCTACAAAAAATTCAAGATTGACAGAAAAAAAACTTTACTAAATGTTGTGCATTGTTCTGTTACTACATACACAAATCACAATTCTAAAATTCATATTTATATTTAAATTAGCTTAAGTGCAATTCAAAGTAGGCTATATTGTATCACTTTGACCCCATTTAGTCCTCAGATGTAAGTCGCTTTGGATAAAAGCGTCTGCTAAATGACTAAATGTAAATGTAAATTTACACTGCATGGTTCAAGTGACCCAAATCCGATTTTTTCCTCTCATGTGGCACAGATCGGATATGACGAGCGAACGCAGGAAAAAAGCACATGGATTCCGATATTCTCAGATCGGTTTCAGGCCTCACTCACATGTGGAAATAAATCTGGTATAAATCGGAAACGTGCATTTGCGTCTGCCATGTAAGCAGACAAATCGGATATTCCCCAGTAAATGCGAGTTGTAGTAGCCTACCTCATTAAAAAGGGACATCAACTCCGGTGGACACCAACGATCACATGACTTACTAATGGCGCGATGGAGGACGAAAGCTCAGGGAGTAATACGGAGGTTGTATGTCTTTTTGCCGCATCAAGCCCTGGGTGCTTCTCATTTCTTATTTGTGCATCCTCATTTCCTTTCCTCGCGTCTCAGCTCCACCCCCTGCAGGACGCGAGGGAAGGCTGCAAGGAAAGAAAATGAGGACGGAGGAATCGAATGAAAGCTTTTTTATACTTTGGAATACTTGATCACTCGTGCGTCACTTCACAGCGTCATCACCTGCGCTCAAATTAGTAATAAATAATAATGAAGCAAGATACCCTGTTGAAATATGTGAGATGTGTGGTTTATATAAACTGCAAAGGTAAAGTATAAATTAAAATGATTGTGACCGACGTGAAGGGGGAGGAGAATTGATACGTGTGTCACGTTTAGTCGATAAAACACTTCCGCAAAGCATGCAACTGTGCATCCTCGCTCATGACTCCTCTGGAAGCCTCCTCACTCCTCGATCCTCGCCTCCTCGCGGTGCAATTAGAGAATTGAGATGTCCTTCAAGATGGCTGAGCTCGATCGGTTTCCGGGTCATAGGATGGAGGACGGAGGATCGAGGAGACGAGGAGGGATATTGAGAAGCACCCCCAGTTCACACTACAAGCGACTTTGTCGCGTTCCCACTACTGGTTGCCTTTATGAATGACATCCAATGACAGCGAATCAGTTTTCTTGCCGCTCCACTCCTATTGGTTGTCGCTTCCGAAAGTCGCTCTTCATTTGCATAAAGTTAAACAGATCTCAACGCGTCGCCAGTAAACGACCCATCCGGTCGCCAACGGTCGTTGTTGCGCGTGTCGCCGGAAATCGGCCGCTCCCCATTTGAAATGAGTGGTATCGTGTCGCTTTGTCCCTTGTAGTGTGAACGGGGCTTCAAACGTCCCTCTGAACCGATGTAGCAGCGATTATCGCTAAATTCGCCCAGGCTGCAACAAGGGCTCTCCACTTTTTTTCTCCACCTTAGGAGAGCAATGTTTGGCTGACCTTTGAAAATAGTACGGAAAGAAAAACACTGGATAATAATTTTTTGTCTGCATCCAATGCATATCGCGCTGTTTTACTTCCTTTTCTGGGTCAGAACGTCTACGGGTCACTTTTAAAAGATGATGTAATCGGATCGTCAAAAAATTCGGATATAGTCAGCAAATCGGAATTGGGCATCAAGACCTGCAGTGTAAATGCATATAGTGCCTAGAATTTTAGCATAGTTAAACATCTATTAATTAATTCATTCATTCACAAACATACATAACTGGAAATCACTGATAAAAATTGTTCAATTTCATTAAATTGATTATTTCAACTAATATTTGCTGTTGCATGGTCATTAGCTTAAGAACCTTGACTAGCACACAGAAGATTCAAGTTAGCATAATGTTAGCATGTTTCTGTGACTGGCCTTGTCCACATAACGTACCGTTTTCATTTGAAACCGCACCCTTTTCTCTCCATTTTGGCCTTCTGTCGTTCACACTGAGATTGCGTTTTTGTCCAGCGAAAATGTAGCTTTTTGATAAAAGTGGATAAATTGAAAACGCAGTTTTTGCGCTATAGAGTGGACTGTGAAAGCGGCATTTGAAAACGATGACGCATGTTTAGTCATGTGATGCATATTGAACTGATATAGATATGTATATATTTATACCGCTATTGTGCTTGTTATATTCTATTCACTTTCACACTGTTGCTAAAGATGTTACTTTGTACATTCTTCATATCACAGTCCTGCAAAATTTATTCGCAATTCCTGTCCTGCAGCAAAACATGAGAGCTTTGCGTTTTAGACCAAACATGGTGAGTGAGTGCGACCTGGACCCATCAGTGAATGCTGTGGTTTTATTTTATTGGCTAAAATGATCCTGTCAGAACAACAACATGAGAACTTTAATATGTCTGTGAGTGTTTATAGGGTTTTACGCATGCGCAGTAACGGGAATTCAGCGTTTCCCGACGATTCAGTGTGGATTAGAAACTTTAGGAAAACTCTTGAAAATGCTTCTATTTTAAAACGAAAACGCTGTTTTCAAATGTATCCAGAGATCAATAGACGTAGCATTGATGCTAGGGATGCACGATGATGTAAGGACAACATCGGTATCGGCCGATAAAAACTTAAAATGACCATCATCGGCATCGGCCGCAGGGATGGAAATTAGCACCCGCCACCAGCCAAATGCGGGTGATTTTGTGTTGTGGCGGGTAAACTCGCTTCACCTATCGGCCACCGTGGCGGGTAAATAAAAATAGCATACTGTTTCACCCGGACGGCGGACACTTTTAGAGGAGGCACACCTTCAAACAAAAATGTGGCGTTACATCGCAGGCGTAGAGGTCTGCAGAGAAAACATCATGGTGCGTTCACACCAGACGAGAATAGAGCGTCTGGCGCGAGTGATTTCATTGTTAAGTTAATGCAAAGACGCGTTACGCGCGTAAAAAATTCCTGCGGCGCGAATGAGGTGTAGAGCGCGCCGTGGTAGATGCGAATACGCCTCATTCGCGCTGCAAGTTCGAGCGTCTGACGCGTTCCACGCGCATGATTTTATTGAGTGCTTTTGTGCATTCACGCGTTTGACGCGAATTCGCGTCTGCCGCCCGAGTTGAAAAATCTGAACTTTGGCGTCAATTCGCGCCGCGTTAACCAATCAGGAGCCTAGCTGCTGTCACGTGGTGAAGTATCTGGATGCTTCAATAAATTATTTTGTACTAAATGCCTGATGTGGTTCTAATGCACAACAAAGCAAATATTTTATCACATAAAACTTGATTTCAATATATGAGACATATTCATTTTGTATTGAATGCTATTTATTCCATTTCATATCTAGATTATATTAAATATTATTCTAATGTAAAGGCAACCAACATACTATAGCTCATAAATCCGTGTCTGGAGAGTGTTGTGTGAGAGAGAAAAAAAATCACAGGACAGGTTAATTACTTTTGGAGGCTGGCTCAATTTATCATCAAAACTAAAATAAATGACAGATTAGGTGGATGAGGCCGAGGGTGAGAGAAAGAGAAAATGTCAGTATTTTATTGAGACTTGAGATTAAATAAACTGCTTAAGTATTCTTGTAGTATTAATTTTCACATGCAGTTACACATTGTCGGTTAAAAACAAGAAAGTGGCTGGTAAAAACATTGAGTGGCTGGTAGATTTTGAAATCCACCAGCCACAGTGGCCGGTGGACAAAAAAGTAAATTTCCATCCCTGATCGGCCGATATGAATATTTCTGCCGATGAGCCTTGCCGATAGGGTGGCGTGTTTCCTATGCGCACGTGACGACCGTGAACGAAGCATGAGCGCCAGCAACTTAAACTTCCAACTAGGGGTGTGCGTCTCACGCGGTTTTTGATCGTGGACGATTAAAATGTCTCCACGATCTGGATTGAAGAAAAATCATAGTATCGTGCATTCTATCAGTTCAATTCTGGCGCCTTCATCTCAACATACTGTACAACGCGACGTACATTCACATCACATCACATCATATGTAAACGCAGAGGTAGAGTTACTCTCACGGGACACTGCAATTCACAGAAGTTCATTATTTACATGTGCGTCAAAGTCTTGCTAGTTAAACATGTCATTCACGTGCTGATGCGCTGTTCTAACATCCGCTTTTCTGAGCGCGTACACGCGACGCTCACAGGAACTAAAAGCCTGTCACAGCGCCTGCATACTGGACTAATCTTTCGAGTCTTATTGCGCTGATGCTGTCAAATACACACAAGGTTTACATAAACAAAGTTGGTTATGTCTAAAGTGAAAGCAAACAGAGAAAATCTGCTTGTCAAATGCGTGTATATTAGACGCGTCGCGTGCAGTTCTTAAAAAAAAATAAGAATATATCGGTATCGGCATCGGGCAAAATTAGTTTGAAAATATCGGCATATCGAATATCGGCCAAAATCCAATATTATGCATCCCTAATTGATGCCCATGTAAAGTGTTTCAGATTTGTCTCTTATTATGAGACTTTGTTTCAGTTAGTATGTTCCCTTGAAGGCAGCTCTTAGACACTGAGGCAGGTCAGTGTGTTTTGGCACAGAGCTTATACATTTATTACGGTTTATTGAACCACTGCATTTATTTGTTTGTTTTCTGGTTGCAGGGCTAGTTGGTGGATTATCCAATTTGCCTTGAGAACTTCAGGGATATTGGCTGCATCCGAAATCGCATACTTCCCTACTATATAGTTGGCGAAAAAGAGTATGTGACAAAAAAAGTATGTCTGAATTCACAGTACTCGTAAAAGAGAAGGCAAAAACAAAAAGTACCCGGATGATCTACTACTTCCTGCGAGATTCTGAAGTTGTCATATGATGGACACTTTACTGTCCCATGAGGCCACGGGACAGGATTTATGAATGGCAGTGAAGCATCCCATTTATGAATGGCAACTGACGCTGGTAGGTCACATGATAATGACAACATGGCGGACGTCCGGATTACATTCACACTATACACACTCATACTATATATAACATATTTTTTTTAGCGGTCGTGAAGTAATTACTTATTCAAAATAAGTAAGAAAGTATGTGATTTTGGACGCAGCCCCTGTTTGTTGATAATGTTAGTTAATTGAAAACAATAAAGCTAAAATGACTGGTAAAGACTCATTAGAGTGTGAACATTTAAACGGACAGTTTACGCCACATGAAGTTGTTTTTTCCACCATCTTGAATAAACAATATAATATCAAGGACATAAAAGTATAGTTGTACTAGGAAAAAAAAAAAGATAGTTTCTTCGGATCAAGCAGCGACTGCAGCCGTCTGTTTCTATGGAGACAGAAGTTTGTGAGTTGGAGGTTATTTTCTTGGTTTGAGCGTGTGAGAGAGAACGAGATACACAATAGGTGGTGTTCGTCTGTGCATGTGTGTGTTTGTGTGCTTCCTCACTGTAATTTATGGCAATCCACATAAGAATTCACACAACTCAGCTTTTCCCCAACAACAGCCAGAGAACACAACTCTCTCTCTCTCTCTCTCTCTCTCTCTGTCTCTGTCTCTCTCTCTCTCTCTCTCTGGCTCTCTCTCTCTGTCTCTCACTCTCTCTCTCTGGGCTCCGTCTCATTGCTGCAGTAGATTCACATGTGCACAGAGCGTTTATAAGTCCTGTGAGCTCAGGGGTTTGTTCACTTCCTGTGGGCTCCTGTTTTCATATTGAGAATGTTGCATACTGAGTCATTTTATAGACATGTTTATCTGATGATTTAGATTTGACTATCTGAGAGTTCGTGAGTAACTAAATGTTTTGAGGATCATCACATTTCACTCAGTAGCCATGTTTCCATGCACTTGTCAATCGAATCATCTGAAGTTCGGTAAAAAACCTCATGCGAATAAAGCTGGTGAAAGTGTGTTTCCATCAAACGGCTTTAAAGCGGATAAAAACCTGTGCGTAATGAAGTCACATCCTGTTTTGCGATCAAATTGGTATATCGAATTGATTTGAGACATGTTAAGGTGTTTCCATTCATTTTCTCACCGAATTGCACAACATTCAAGCGAACAAAGTTTTGCTAGGCAAAATGGATCGCGCCATAATAACGTTTCCATCCGCGTTTATCGCATAAGCCGTATATCGATCAAGATAAAATGCGATGAGACCGATCGCATTTCATTTGAGTCAATATTCATGAAATTCAATCGAATTTTACTGTTTCCATAAGACATTTTTCATTCTATATCACTTAATGCGGATAAAAACGTGTGGATGGAAACATAGCTTCTGATGCTTGTTAAAGGCCCACTGAAGTGCCTTGAAAAGCGCAGCATTATTCAGTGTGTTGACGTAATTTCGACTGAAACAGGAAGTCAGGGCGGGACATATCGAACAGCTCCTCCCCTTTTAAAAATAGCCAATCGCATTTAGTTTATATCACAGCTCGGCAGAGCCCGTCTAACGGAGAGCCTTGGCACTTCCTATTAGCCCCATTGTGTATCATCTTGGTTGCAGTTCCATTAGAATTCCACTGGAGGTGATCGCGGGCGAGTGCAGAATGAATGGGAGTCTATGGAGCTAAACGGCTAAATGTATCTCTTTCTCCTGCTTGTCGTTGAATCAACATATAATTTATTGTTGATTCCGCAAGTTCAATATAGATTATAGGCCAAAAGTCGAATGAACGAGTACTTATGTCCTTTCGATTTCTTACAGGTTAGGCCGTTGTTGGCCGGAACACGCTAGCATTCTGCTATTATGTGACGTCATCACATTTTTGAGTGGATTTTTAGAACAGATAAGTGATCTTAAAAATGCAATTTTCAGCTGAGTGTATTATCTTAGCCCTCCCTTTTGAATGCAACTTTCAAATTACTTGACAAAAAATTACATTCTGAGAAAAGTGGATTTCTGGGGGTGAAACCCCATAGACTCCCATTCATTCTGCACTCGCCTGCGAGCGCTCCCGCATGGAAAGAGACGTGTTACTGCAGCCAGTCCAGTAACCGGAAGTAACCAGACAGTGCCAAATCTCTTCAATTAGACATTTTCTGAGCTCGGCCAAAGCTGTTGAGCAGTTTCCTCAGTCTCTAACCGTTTCTCCTCCTAATCTCCTCCATATTGCTTCAAAATACCGCATTCTGTGCAGAAATCAAACGTGTCCGATACTTTTTCTGTTCTACGGCGAGTCGAACATATGATCCGTATCGTGTCTCTGGACCGGAGCTGCGGCGGTTCACGTGACACTAACATGAAACCAGACTTCATTCGCTCCAATGGAAAGCATATTTACACTGTCTGAATCGTTCCCTATCCCCTGTATAGAGTACTATGTGCCATTCACCATGTAGAACATAGTTAATGTGTGAAGTGTGTGAACAAGTGACCGATTTAAGCCGCAGCTTCAGCGTATATTTTTTTATGTGGGGGGCGGAGCTTCAGATTCTAGAGAGCATTTGATTGGACAGAAAATCTGATGAGACGCTGAAGTGCAGAGTGATGTCATCAAAATCACTGATCCATGTTGGCAAAGTAAGATACTGTAAGTTTTGAATGCTTATATCTTCTAAATGCACGTTTTTGTCATTGTTGGAGCACACTAGCTCATAGATAACTCTTAAGGCTGACATATTCATACTAAAAGCCCAAAAAACGTTAAGATTGGGGATTTGAGGTGACAACCTTTACTAAACTAAAAGTTTGTGGTCAGTAAGCAGCACAACTATTTTCAACACTGTGACTGATAATAAGAAATGGTTCTTTACAAGTTCATAGAATCTCTAACCTTGTTTGTGTGGTTTATATACAATCTAGCAATCTAGTCTCATGGCAATAAATCTGATGTTCAAGTCTTGTGTTTTTACTTTTGAAAACAGGGTGTATTTTAATTATTTAATTTTTGTTTACTTCCTGTTCATTGTGTGTTACTGTAACCACATTTTATCTAAATGTGTGACTGTTTATGTAGCTATTATATGTTGGAGACAGCATTTTCTCAGGAAGGAGCCTCGTCTGACAAACCTTCCTTCGTGGACGACCTCAAAGGTAAGAAAATGATTCATAAGGGTTTGGTTTAGGGTAGGGTTTGGGTTAGTCGATCATAATTATAATTAGCTTCATCTAAAAACAACAGAAGTCTGTCATGTGACCTCATTTAGATGTGTATTGTAAAAGACCACTGAATGCAACAAAACATTACAGTGACATGTTTACCGGATCTACTGTATTACTGTTATTAAAAAAAAACAGGAGTATGACAACTTTTTGTGAGGAATTTTAATTCGCCTTGGATGAAGCTCAAACCAGGGTTATTGTTGTTAGCTAAAATTATACAAAAGATTTTTTCAAATGAGCTGAAATAAAATTAAAAATACCATTATATTTAGTTTAACATGATCTAATTCCATATTACATTACCTAAAGTTAGTAATTACATTACTAACTATAATAATGTATTCTGACTACTTTTATATTACTTTTTACTTATTTATCACATTGATTTGAATAGGATAATCTTGTACCATATTGATATAAAATATAAAGTGAAAGAAAATATATCCCACTTTTTTTTATCAACACCATGAAGTACATTAAATATTAGGCTATACATTACATCAGGGTTTCCCAGACTGGGGTTCATGAGTTTAATGAAAAGCTATTAAGTAATTCAATCATAAAAAAAAAAAATAATAAAAAAAAACTTTTTAATAAAAACATTAACTGAAAAAAAAAAAGATTAAAATATATTTGTTTACCTGGATGTCATGTGACCATTAACCGACATCAGAGAACAGTGAACTTAATTATATTATTATTTTTCATTATTACTATTGACTTAATTTGTATTAATATTGACCTAATTTATTATTTAAAATCTAAGGGCTTACTTCAAGTAAAAATATTAGGGCAAAGAGGTTCCGCTGACAAGAAAAAACTTGGGAGAATCCCTGCATTGCATATGAAATGAGAGAATTTATACATTTTAATTTGTTTGAAAGACAAAAGCCTTCCAAAGACAGTAATGCAAATGACTCACTGATTAATCATTCAAATAATAACCTAATTAATGTGTTCCTCATGAGCTGATTAGATATGCATTGAGAAAACACTTGTTAAAAGTGAAACTTTTATAGAAAGGACCTTTTTGAATATAACAAAGAATCAATAAATTGAATAATTTACTGCCATTGTGAGAATGAGATGTAATCATGTAATCAATAGAAAAGTAACTAGTCTGATTATATGTATTTTAAAGTGTAAATCTAATTACAAGTAGGCCTACTAAATTTTTCGTAATCCAGATTACATGTAATCAGTCACTACCTTTGCATCTCAGCACACCTGGCACTTCGAGTCCTTCATAGGCAACTATAGGGAGTCGGGGAAGGTCTTGTTTTTAAAGTTTCGTTATAAATTGTACATTTTTACTGACCTAAAGCCGCTTTAAAATTACTAAAACTAAAACAAAAATGACTGAAACCTACTTAGACATATATTATATGAATGTGGATTTCGGAGTTTCAGTGCACAAAGGAAAATGAAAGAAAATCATGACAATATAAGAGTGCTTGAGTCATACAGACGACTGTTACGATGCTTTTGTCTTTTTTTGGACCATGACAGAATCTTCAAAACGGGTTTAACAACATGAGGGTGAGTTCGTTACTGAGCGAGCGATCCCTTCAGCTGTGTGTGTGTGACAGAGATCAGACACTGAGGCCACAGGCGCTTCGGCTCCATCATGCCGGAGTCAGTCGCAGGTTTCAGTCGGCTGGTCATAGCGTGTGAAGAGCGAGCGATCCCTTCAGCTGTGTGTGTGTGTGTGTGCCAGAGATCAGACACTGAGGCCACAGGCGCTTCGGCTCCATCATGCTGGAGTCAGTCGCAGGTTTCAGTCGGCTGGTCGTAGCGTGTGAAGAGCGAGCGATCCCTTCAGCTGTGTGTGTGTGTGTGTGCCAGAGATCAGACACTGAGGCCACAGGCGCTTCGGCTCCATCATGCCGGAGTCAGTCGCAGGTTTCAGTCGGCTGGTCATAGCGTGTGAAGAGCGAGCGATCCCTTCAGCTGTGTGTGTGTGTGTGTGCCAGAGATCAGACACTGAGGCCACAGGCGCTTCGGCTCCATCATGCTGGAGTCAGTCGCAGGTTTCAGTCGGCTGGTCGTAGCGTGTGAAGAGCGAGCGATCCCTTCAGCTGTGTGTGTGTGTGTGTGACAGAGATCAGACACTGAGGCCACAGGCGCTTCGGCTCCATCATGCTGGAGTCAGTCGCAGGTTTCAGTCGGCTGGTCATAGCGTGTGAAGAGCGAGCGATCCCTTCAGCTGTGTGTGTGTGTGTGTGACAGAGATCAGACACTGAGGCCACAGGCGCTTCGGCTCCATCATGCTGGAGTCAGTCGCAGGTTTCAGTCGGCTGGTCGTAGCGTGTGAAGAGCGAGCGATCCCTTCAGCTGTGTGTGTGTGTGTGTGACAGAGATCAGACACTGAGGCCACAGGCGCTTCGGCTCCATCATGTCGGAGTCAGTCGCAGGTTTCAGTCGGCTGGTCATAGCGTGTGAAGAGAGAGCAATCCCTTCAGCTGTGTGTGTGTGTGCCAGAGATCAGACACTGAGGCCACAGGCGCTTCGGCTCCATCATGCCGGAGTCAGTCGCAGGTTTCAGTCGGCTGGTCGTAGCGTATGAAGAGCGAGCGATCCCTTCAGCTGTGTGTGTGTGTGTGTGACAGAGATCAGACACTGAGGCCACAGGCGCTTCGGCTCCATCATGTCGGAGTCAGTCGCAGGTTTCAGTCGGCTGGTCGTAGCGTATGAAGAGCGAGCGATCCCTTCAGCTGTGTGTGTGTGTGTGTGACAGAGATCAGACACTGAGGCCACAGGCGCTTCGGCTCCATCATGCCGGAGTCAGTCGCAGGTTTCAGTCGGCTGGTCGTAGCGTGTGAAAAGCGAACGATCCCTTCAGCTGTGTGTGTGTGTGTGTGTGACAGAGATCAGACACTGAGGCCACAGGCGCTTCGGCTCCATCATGTCGGAGTCAGTCGCAGGTTTCAGTCGGCTGGTCGTAGCGTATGAAGAGCGAGCGATCCCTTCAGCTGTGTGTGTGTGTGTGTGACAGAGATCAGACACTGAGGCCACAGGCGCTTCGGCTCCATCATGCTGGAGTCAGTCGCAGGTTTCAGTCGGCTGGTCGTAGCGTGTGAAGAGCGAGCGATCCCTTCAGCTGTGTGTGTGTGTGTGTGACAGAGATCAGACACTGAGGCCACAGGCGCTTCGGCTCCATCATGTCGGAGTCAGTCGCAGGTTTCAGTCGGCTGGTCGTAGCGTATGAAGAGCGAGCGATCCCTTCAGCTGTGTGTGTGTGTGTGTGACAGAGATCAGACACTGAGGCCACAGGCGCTTCGGCTCCATCATGCTGGAGTCAGTCGCAGGTTTCAGTCGGCTGGTCATAGCGTGTGAAGAGCGAGCGATCCCTTCAGCTGTGTGTGTGTGTGACAGAGATCAGACACTGAGGCCACAGGCGCTTCGGCTCCATCATGCCGGAGTCAGTCGCAGGTTTCAGTCGGCTGGTCATAGCGTGTGAAGAGCGAGCGATCCCTTCAGCTGTGTGTGTGTGTGCCAGAGATCAGACACTGAGGCCACAGGCGCTTCTGCTCCATCATGCCGGAGTCAGTCGCAGGTTTCAGTCGGCTGGTCATAGCGTGTGAAGAGCGAGCGATCCCTTCAGCTGTGTGTGTGTGTGTGTGTGACAGAGATCAGACACTGAGGCCACAGGCGCTTCGGCTCCATCATGCCGGAGTCAGTCGCAGGTTTCAGTCGGCTGGTCATAGCGTGTGAAGAGCGAGCGATCCCTTCAGCTGTGTGTGTGTGTGACAGAGATCAGACACTGAGGCCACAGGCGCTTCGGCTTCATCATGTCGGAGTCAGTCGCAGGTTTCAGTCGGCTGGTCATAGCGTGTGAAGAGAGAGCGATCCCTTCAGCTGTGTGTGTGTGTGCCAGAGATCAGACACTGAGGCCACAGGCGCTTCGGCTCCATCATGCCGGAGTCAGTCGCAGGTTTCAGTCGGCTGGTCATAGCGTGTGAAGAGCGAGCGATCCCTTCAGCTGTGTGTGTGTGTGTGTGCCAGAGATCAGACACTGAGGCCACAGGCGCTTCGGCTCCATCATGCCGGAGTCAGTCGCAGGTTTCAGTCGGCTGGTCGTAGCGTGTGAAGAGCGAGCGATCCCTTCAGCTGTGTGTGTGTGTGTGTGACAGAGATCAGACACTGAGGCCACAGGCGCTTCGGCTCCATCATGCCGGAGTCAGTCGCAGGTTTCAGTCGGCTGGTCATAGCGTGTGAAGAGCGAGCGATCCCTTCAGCTGTGTGTGTGTGTGACAGAGATCAGACACTGAGGCCACAGGCGCTTCGGCTCCATCATGCCGGAGTCAGTCGCAGGTTTCAGTCGGCTGGTCATAGCGTGTGAAGAGCGAGCGATCCCTTCAGCTGTGTGTGTGTGTGACAGAGATCAGACACTGAGGCCACAGGCGCTTCGGCTTCATCATGTCGGAGTCAGTCGCAGGTTTCAGTCGGCTGGTCGTAGCGTGTGAAGAGCGAGCGATCCCTTCAGCTGTGTGTGTGTGTGTGTGCCAGAGATCAGACACTGAGGCCACAGGCGCTTCGGCTTCATCATGCCGGAGTCAGTCGCAGGTTTCAGTCGGCTGGTCGTAGCGTGTGAAGAGAGAGCGATCCCTTCAGCTGTGTGTGTGTGTGCCAGAGATCAGACACTGAGGCCACAGGCGCTTCGGCTCCATCATGTCGGAGTCAGTCGCAGGTTTCAGTCGGCTGGTCATAGCGTGTGAAGAGCGAGCGATCCCTTCAGCTGTGTGTGTGTATGTGTGTGTGACAGAGATCAGACACTGAGGCCACAGGCGCTTCGGCTCCATCATGTCGGAGTCAGTCGCAGGTTTCAGTCGGCTGGTCATAGCGTGTGAAGAGCGAGCGATCCCTTCAGCTGTGTGTGTGTGTGCCAGAGATCAGACACTGAGGCCACAGGCGCTTCGGCTCCATCATGTCGGAGTCAGTCGCAGGTTTCAGTCGGCTGGTCATAGCGTGTGAAGAGCGAGCGATCCCTTCAGCTGTGTGTGTGTGTGTGTGTGACAGAGATCAGACACTGAGGCCACAGGCGCTTCGGCTCCATCATGCCGGAGTCAGTCGCAGGTTTCAGTCGGCTGGTCATAGCGTGTGAAGAGCGAGCGATCCCTTCAGCTGTGTGTGTGTGTGTGTGACAGAGATCAGACACTGAGGCCACAGGCGCTTCGGCTTCATCATGCCGGAGTCAGTCGCAGGTTTCAGTCGGCTGGTCGTAGCGTGTGAAGAGCGAGCCATCCCTTCAGCTGTGTGTGTGTGTGTGTGCCAGAGATCAGACACTGAGGCCACAGGCGCTTCGGCTCCATCATGCCGGAGTCAGTCGCAGGTTTCAGTCGGCTGGTCATAGCGTGTGAAGAGCGAGCGATCCCTTCAGCTGTGTGTGTGTGTGCCAGAGATCAGACACTGAGGCCACAGGCGCTTCGGCTCCATCATGCCGGAGTCAGTCGCAGGTTTCAGTCGGCTGGTCGTAGCGTGTGAAGAGCGAGCGATCCCTTCAGCTGTGTGTGTGTGTGTGTGCCAGAGATCAGACACTGAGGCCACAGGCGCTTCGGCTCCATCATGTCGGAGTCAGTCGCAGGTTTCAGTCGGCTGGTCGTAGCGTGTGAAAAGCGAACGGAAAGTGCTCGGGCGTATGAGGGCAACGCCGTTATCTGATGGGAAAGAGGAAAACAAAATGAAATCAGATAAAGCATCTGACTTTGTGGGTTTTCTCCAGGGTGAAGTGAAGCAGGTTTTGGCTTGTGCTGGGTCTGTCAGTCAGTCAGGTGATTTACACACATCCATTTACCCAAATTATAAATCGAAATTATATTTTGTATTAAGAAAATGATGCCTACTTTAGAACCTTTAAGACAATATTTACTTTAGAGTTAACATTCTCATCCTACTATTCACTAATATCAGTGCGGACACCTTTTTATTTGTAAAACGTTTTCTTAAATTCACTACAACGAGCATATATTATAACTGTACTTTGAAATGTACTAATGAAAAATAATTTTATATGTGTATATATATATATATATATATATTTATTGAAATATATATATATATATATATATATATATATATATATATTTCACTGATTTCTGAAGGATCATGTGACACCGAAGACTGGAGTAATGGCTGATGAGAATTCAGCTTTAATCACAGGAATACATTCTATTTTAAAGTATATTAAAATAGAAAACAATGATTTTAAATTTTAACAATATTTCACAATATTGCTGTTTTTTCTGTATTTTTGATCAAATGCAGGTTCCAAACTTTTGACCAGGAACTGTTTGTACGCGCGCGCGCACGCACACACACACACTTTTATTCTAGATGCGATTTGACGGTACAAATATATATAATGTTTATTTTTGTATTATATTTTGGGGTCAAATATGACCTGAACTTTTCTTAAGATTTTCATAAAATTCACTCAAAACATGTTTGTCCATTTCTTGCATTCATAGTTTTTCACATTGAGTATATGTGTAAAAAGAGCTTTTTTTATTCATAAAATAGTTTTTTTTTTATTGTGCATTGTGTATTAGTTCGATATGCGAATGTTTTGTTTTATTGGACTACACACCTGAGTTTTTCACCCATCATCATCACACTTGTGCACATGTTGAAGTGACAATAAATTGCTAGATAATTTAAAAACAAACAATCAAGAATGACTCTAAAATGGGAAGATTCCAAAGCATGCTGTCACAGGAGAAACATTCTAAAACGCACAAAGAACTTTGTGTTCTCTGGTTCTAAAACCTATGATCTGATGCCTTTTTTAAATGGCGTTTCAAAGTGTTGAACTATTAAACTGTTGATGTCAACAAAACAAGCTTGTGTGTCTTTTTCTAAGCATATTTGTTTGAACTGATGCGTGAGTTATCAAGATGGCTGCCGCCGCCGGGGCAAATGTGCCGTCCCTCGGGGCAGAGACGAGCCGGCAGCGCTGAGAGCTTCTCCTTTGTGTCTGTGGAGTCGTCGTCCTGTGTTTCCTCAGACAGAGATCTGCCTGATCCAGCAGCGTTACAGAGATAAACACAGAGCTGTTTTACTCGGAATTATCTTTAAAGCCACGAAATTTAGGATATATTTGAGTTAGCGGAATACATAAATGACATTCTTCAGTTTTAGGACAACTAGTCCTTCAACTAAAATGTAATATTTTATTTACTCATCCATTTGTCCTTGCTTGTGTTGTAATTAGCTGGTTTTGTGTTCACAGGTCAGTGTCTTTGTGGACTAAATAAGCTCTTGGTATTGGTGTCGGGTCGAGGCATCTGTCGGGTTTCCTGGCCAGCACGAGCTTTAGATGCATTAGGAGAGTTTGGATTACAGAGACCAGGACACCACCATGACACTAATACCCAGGAATACACTTTAGACACCAACATGCTCTGAGCCGCCCCAAGAAAGACAGACAGAGGAGGGAAGAAAAAGGATAAAACTTCATTTGTACGTTTATGTTTTGATCATGAAATCCTCAGCTTCTGTCAGTCTGAGGTGTGCATGTGAATCTGGGGCTGGTGAATGTAGGTCTGGTGGGGTCAGAGCAGGCTTACGCTGTAATCCCCCCAGCAGACGTCCATATCAGGAGGTGTGGCGCTCACTCGCTCGCTCGTCTAGACGGCCCGTAGACGGCCCCCTCCCCCAGAGACCTGCTGTTCCTGGCACACGGGCCGTTCCACTTACACTGAGGGAATTTGCTCTCACAGAAACTCGTTCACATCATCAAATATTGAAACTTGGCACAGATGGAAATAAAATGTGATTCTGAAATTAAAGTGCAATGTGGGTCATTACAGAGATTGTCTAAATAAGATAATGTATTTCAATGATTTTTACTGTTTATCACGAGTACTGTTTTTAAGTAGAATTTTCAGCATTTTTAAATATAAAAAATATAAATATTATATTTTAAATATAAAAAAATGCAACTTTTAGAGCCGAGCATAAGAAAATCTAAATAAACAGTATAGAATTTGTTTTACGCAAAGGCCTATAATGACTGCAAAAGTGTCTTAATTAATTTGTGGGTGAATTAGGGTTTTAGCATTTTTCAGGGCAAGAAAACAACCTTCATGTTAGCAAAACACACACAAATTCAGAGATATATTCGGTATTTTTTGTTTTATTTTGGCATTTCTTTGTTTGCATTTATATTAAGCAAAGTGCATCTCTTTTTCATCTCATCAACACATTGCACAAAACATAAATAACAATGCATATAAAACTTCGTATTTACAGGTAATAATATATTTATATTTAACATAAAATACATTTTAGCTTTTATTTCACTTAATTAAATCTTAGTCATTTATTAAAGTCAAAGTGAGTTTTCGTTTTCCATTTCTCTCATAAAACATCGTCCGCTTCTCGCAGAAACAAAACAACATAGTCCATAAAAGGTAAGGGCTAGTCCGTCTCCATAGCGATGAAGGAATGGGGGCGTGGCAAGGGGGCGGGGCCTGCTGTTATCGGTTATTAAATATGACCTCCAGCCAGCAGGGGCAGCTGCTGATGAATTGTCTGGTGTAACACTGTCCCCAGCCCTTCACGAAACTGATCTGGACGGTGAAACCCGTCCTCGGCTGCTGGCTAAACTCGTGGTCGTTGGGCCGTTGCAGGCTCCCTGCCTTCTCAAAGTCGAAAGCCTTGATGGAAAACCCGGGGAATACTTTATGCACCAGCAGCGTCCGCGAGTCGGGGTTGTCCAGTGTGGCTGACTTGATGAATATGGGGTAGCAACTCCGGTTATACACCCACACGCCGTCGGGTTCGCGGCTGAGCTGGATGCCGTAGCCGATCTTGGCCCGAACCATTTGCACCAGTTGACTCTTGTTTTCGGAGGCGAGCTGGCCCAAGCAAAAGCCCGTGCCCTGAGGTAGGTCGTAGAAGATGTCCAGAGATGGCTCCTGGACGGAGTAGAGGCGCCCGACGCGGGTCTTTTCCTCCCAGTACGCCACCACACACCAGTGAGGCTGTTCTCCACGCTCCTGAAGAGCCAGGGAATCTGTGGAGAGACAAAGAAGGACACGGTTATTAATCATGCCAATTTAACTTCGTGAACAACATCATTGAATCCCTGCTGGAAGAACCAGGGCAACCCAGATTACGGTGGTCCAAAGTGGACAACAAGCTGGTCTACCAGGCTGAAACCAAGACCACCAGTGGATAAGCCAACCATCTTAACTAGATTATGACCAATTTGGACTAGAAAGAACCATCGGAAACTGGCTACAGAGTAAAAGTCATCACAGTGTTCCGTTATTAATTACGCCAATTTAACTTCATCAAGTAACCATCATTGAAGTTACTAGATTAAAGTGGTCAAACTGGTAGTTGCTGGTCCAAGATGGTCTACCAGCCTGAAACCAAGACCACCAGTGGATAAGCCAACCATCTTAACTAGATTATGACCAATTTGGACTAGAAAGAACCATCGGAAACTGGTTACAGAGTAATAGTCATCAAAGTGTTCTGTTATTAATTACGCCAATTTAACTTCATCAAGTAACCATCATTGAATCCCTCCTGAAAAAACCCAAAGTTACTAGATTAAAGTGGTCAAACTGGAAGACCAGTAGTGGGTAGGCCAACTGATTACCCATCTAGACTCGATTATGACCAACTTAGAATAGTAAAACCCATCAGAAACGGACTTTCCAACAGAGTAAAAGTGTTGTCGAGGAAGAAAGAAGAGAGCAGAATGACTAGATTACACGGGGAACTAGTACAAAAAGGTAAACATACACACACACACATTCACACAACATCGCATGCCTTCTATCCAGGAAAACTGTCCTGAGCTCTGCCAAACATATCTTGCATCCTTAATTTCAGATGTGGGAATGTGAGGAATCTGCCGCCCCGCGCGGAGCAGCGCCACTGGCCTCCAGCGCTTGTTTACATTAGCAGTGTTGCTTATCATTCGTCTGTCCCGAACGCCAACCCGAACAATGTTCTGACGTCAATGCGACAATAAATCTGCAGTCGCGCTCGCCCTCGCCAGCCAATATGTGATGTAATAATGCGATGAAAACTTAGCCACGCCTACAGGAAATCTCATTGGTCCGTTTCCTTCCCCATATATTAAACATTAAACATCACATTTTGATTCTTGGTGCAATGTTTTTGCTTCCAGCGAAGAGAGAAATCAGACCTGACATCTGGTTAGTAGTACACCATGTTAAAGAGCTCAGTTCTCGAGTCATCGGGACTCTTTGTCTGTCTACAGTCTCTCTTTAATCTCAGATGGGGTGAGTAGGCCGTAATTTAGCAGTGGAGTTAATTACGCACCAGCCCAGACTAACTTGATGACTAGACTAGGTAGAGCCTTCATTACAACCCTTACAAACATGCATGTTTGGATATGTTACCAAGGGAATACCAATTATACACTTCGAAGAGCTTACAGTGCTGTTTAGTAGCATGGTATATGAATACAGTAATCAAACAGTATCGTGGTATATATCAAAATAACATAGCATTACTGAACCATGAAACATGGATATGCCTTAAATATACCGTGGCATTACCATGGTGCAGTGATGGTGTCACGTGGTAATACCAAATGACTGAAATTCATAAACTATAGTATAATAAATTACATTTTACAATATATTCGAATAGGAAACAGTTATTTTAAATTGTAATAATATTTCACAATATGACTGAAATATGATTTATTACAAAAAAAAGCCTTGGTGAGGATAAAAGACTCTTTCAGAAATATTTTTTTAAAATCTTACTGACGCCACTATGCAGTATCACACCAATAACATGCTTGCTATGTGTCAGACTGAGGCTATTTTAGTCTGGAGGGTTGACTAGTCTCTTTGACGACATCATGAACAGCAAGCAAACCTGAGTAACACACACGAACGCAAATCATATATCGAACAGACCTCTGAGTGTGTGTGTGTGTTCAGACAACACA
>NW_026606767.1:585000-592500 GCF_029890125.1 Rhinichthys klamathensis goyatoka | reverse complement strand
TCTAGTGGTGAGGTAACTACTTGAACCATTCAATCGAGTGTTAGCGTTCACGTACTTGAGCAGAGTTCGTGTCAGGCCCTAGAAAATGATCAAACACAACTGGCAGACGTTTAGGATTCGTCATGCAAAATACCAACTAAACAAACAAACCCAGAGGCAACTTCTCTGATGTGTGTGTGTCAGTTACAGCTCTATAAATATTATCTTTTTCCTCGGGCGTCTGTATTATAGCAACAATCTCACACACACGCTCGACCGAGAGACACGCAGACGGACAGACAGACGGACACAAATGTTTGGCAGCTTCTTTGTTTGGAAGTCAATAAAGGAAACTGGCAATTAGATGGAGAGCCATTACATAACACACACACACACACACACACAGTCAGGAAAACCTGCAACGCACAGGAAATACTTCATGTTGTCCTCCATTGTGCACTAATACGTGGATCAGACCTCTCAGATTTTATGACGCACAGGTCGTATACTGTACGCTCGCTGTGGGAGTGTCGGGGCAAGGGAAACGGTTTATGAAATCATGTTGATTGTGAGGTCAAAGGTCAGAGGTGTAGCCTCTCCACCAATAAAAAGCCACGACTGTATTATATCATATAAAATAGCATTTTCAAATATTATCACAGGACTGGTGGAGCCTGCTGAGAGGATTCACCAGTGTTGACGTGCTTTCCTGTTTGGACGGTAAATAATTATAATGTGCATTTCAATTGTTCAATGCCAGTCAGACCGGAGCCGAAAGTTTCTGAATGAACGGATCATGTGTGTGTGTGTGTGTGTGTGTGCGTGAGAAAGCGTCCCGCCGCTCTGTGTGTTTAGTTAAGTGATTAGATTGCGGTTTAAGGAAATGTTTGTGCCTGAGGTGTCTGGATCCTGAGGGTGTTTGTGTGTGAGTGACACACACTGAAAAATGCGTGAAGAGCCGATGTCAAATTAAGCCAAACGTCCCGCTTGATTGAGGAAGTGGTCGGTAACGAGCGAAAGGTACAACAAAGCGCTCACAGTTCAAAACATGCCGTCAAACGGAGCAGCTCTGGACGCTCAAGGAACTGCTTTGTGTCATTTTCTCCAAATGTTTTCTTTCCGCTTGGCGGAGGCGCCCGGGAGGCCCGACTCGAGACTCAAGGCTTTTTCCTCCGAGGAATGATGTCATTTCCTGTGCTGCCCTTTCCTCCTCGGCTAACCCAAACAACCCTGGAATGAGGCGGGAGGTTGTCACGGTAACAAGGCCCCTAAAGGGGGGATTAGGGTTGCCGAGGGCCCTGCAGTCATTCACGGGACCTTTATAAAGGCCTGATTGTGGATGTGGCAGAACGGTTTCAAGAACAGCTTAAAGCAACACACACTTACAAAATAAGGTCATTTTCGTCCAGATCGGAAGCAAAGATGTTTCATATCCGAGTCAATACGAGGTTCAATCGATCTGAGGAAATCAGTTGAGCTCTCAACTTTATCCGTTCCCAAAACAACATTCGTATGACAGCGTGAAGAGAAAATAGTGGCTAAATAGTGGTTTTAGTAAAAGAGATCTACACCGTAAATAAATACAGCTTTTATGCTAAATTTACTCAAAAATATGTGGATAATTTTACAGAAAAAGATGTCAGATTGGTGGATTTTAAAACAGATGCAAAACTACTATTTCTGTTGCAAATCAGAATCATTTAAAATTGGTTAAATATAAAATAAAATATATTCAAAATGATTTGGCGTGGCCAATGAATTAAATATAAACAAATATTGAAATAATAAAGCATACAAATAAACAGCACACAGAAATGTAAGCCAAACAAATGGTAGTTGTCTTCATTAATTAACTGTAATTTTACGTATTTTTATTAACATTAACAAAGATTAGTAAATGCTATAAAAATATATAGTTAATGCATAAATAATGCATTAACTAATGCCAACACATGTGTTCAGAAAACCCTCTTAACTCATTTGCTGTTGTTGTCATATTAAGGTTAACTCTTAATAACTTCAGACTAACCCAGACAAGCAATGCTCAGACTCTCATCCAATAATCCTGAACACACACAGACACACACACGTTTACTTAGCTATCTAAATGGGGACATTTCATATACATAATGGTTTTTATACTGTACAAACAACTCTATATTCTCTCCCCTTACACTAACCCTTATCCATCACAGAAAACTTTCTGCATTTTTACATTTTTAAAAAACCTTTAATTACTTTATTTTTTATACCAGATTTACAAATGAGGAGTTTTTTTTTTGGAGATTTTGGTCACTTCTGGGTACAAATTTGTCCCAAATATAGTTAAGTAGGTACACACACACACACACACACACGCACACGCACACACACACAGATCTCTACCTGTCTCATGTCTGGGGCAGCAGATGAAAAGGGCAGAGCGAGTGAATTAGAAGGTCAGAGAGACGCTTTCATTGGGAGTGTGTTTCCTGTGTGTCGGGCTTTTCTTCCGCTGCCTGAAACTTTTCTTCCTCCCCCCTCATCCCTCCTTCCCTCTCTGAGCTCCATTCACTCATTCCAGCAGGAAAAACACACCTCAGCGAGAGGATGAACGAAAGTCAGACTCACAGTCAGAAATCTAATGCAGTCGGACTCGGGAGGAGGTGTTTGCTCGGGACAGAAGCGCTCGGTCTTTCATCCCACACACACACAAACAAGAAGCATAAAACAAATGCCGGGGCACCTTCACACTGGAGGCCAGAGAAAGGGAGCAGCTCTCACACACACACATACACATTCATGGCACGCACACCGCTCTGAGTGCTGTACTTTAACATGTGTTTATGTAAAGCTTCCATCATTTTGCTCTTCTTATCTGAAAACCCATCTAAAGACCCTTCACACACACACACACACACACACACACACACACACACACACACACTCACTCCGCCCAGCGCTGAATTAAACACCATCATAAAAACTCTTTAAAGTCGCTGTAATGAGAAACATCTGTACTCAGGAACCCGGCCTAGACCAAACTAATCCTCCTCTCGCTCTGTCAGGGTCTCTCGTAAACACAATCACTGCCGTTTGTGTGTATTCAGAGCTCAGGACGTGACAATACACCGGGTTCGGTCTACTAAAGAAGACCAGATCTCACACACACACACACACACACACACACACACACACACACACACACACACACACACACACACACACACACAAAAACTGTACCCTTGTTTACATTTTAAAGTCAACATGAAACCAGTGTTGTTCTATTTAACTAAAACTTTTGTTTATTGAAATAAAGCCAAAATAAAATTAAATATATATATTAGATGTAAAACTTTAAAAAAAAAAACTTAAATGAAAACTAGAAATTTGGCCTTGAAATAAATGAGTTTACATTTTAAAGTCTACAAGAAACCAGTGTTGTTATTGTAAACTAAAACTATTAAAAATCATTTTGTCACTTAACATAAAGCTGAAATAAAATAAAACCAAAATATTAGATGAAAAAAAATCACTTTAAAATCTTTAACTTAAAAAAACTTAAACGAAAATAAAATAAGTACAAAAAAAACCCTACTATAAATAATTCAAAATAATAATAAATTCATAAATACTATAAATAATTCTAAAATAACCCTGCATGTAGCATTTCACTTCTGTTCTGTGATATTTTTCTGATCTGATGGATTTGATCCTACATAGCTAGTTAGAGAACATCATCCACTAGACTTCAGGAATGACCAGGAATGTGCATTAAGAAAGTAAATATGGTGGATTTATACTTCATGTTGACTATCACACATAGTAAACAATATAAGCAGAAACTCTTCCTCATTTTCAGCTTACATCCGTACAGAAGACACAGATAAGGATGAGCTCTCACCTGAGAACCCCATAGGGGCCGAATACGCCGTTCCCCCAGTTTCAGTGGAAGCAGGCACAGAACCTGGAGAATCTGCGGAGAAACAGAGTGACAGCTGTCAATCACAGGCATCAAAGACCCGCACAAATACAGATTGGCCTCATTTTATTCCATTCCTTATACTTTTCTGTCATGCAAAATAAATAAAGTGATTCTTAGTTTAAAGTCTTTGCCAGGAAAGCTAGCGGTGGTTAGTAATGGGAATACAGCGTTTAGCAGGATACACTCCATCAAGTCCAACACAACGAGCTAGTCAGGAAATAGCAGCAGCCTTGAGAACGGTGTACAGTAAATGTGCTAATTGCGGTGCGAGCAGACAGGAAAAACACACTCTTCACGTTAACCCTTTAATAAGACGAGCCTGGAATATTGTCTCCATATGTTCAGTTTGCTTAAGTTACTATGATCAAACAACTGCAGGAGACGGTATGTCAGTCACAATGAATGGCATTCAAGAACATGATAGATCTGATTGGGAGCAGTTTAGCTACTAGCTAGCACCCGGTTTATGCTAAAAAAGATACGTAGTCAGACAGATATAGCTAATGCTAACGTTCATTTGTGAGGTGTTTTTTAAAACTCATGCGTGTAGTTTGGGTTTTGAAAAGAACACCACAAGTTACCGTTAGCATTAGCCTGTATTGCTATATTCAACAAGACTTCTCATCAAATTAGCTTTGCTAAATTAAACACTTGAAATATTTGTATTTGTTTACCTTCAAGTGACCATTAACCGACAACAGAGAAGCATAAACATATTTTAACTTCAAATCTCAGGGGGAATTAAAGTACATTTTCAAAGGTCACAGTTCGACTGACAAAAAAGGGCCAGGGAATCCCTGACATATAAGACATGTCGTTGTTTTACCATGGGTTTTTCGGCATGTAAGATGTCAAGTCAAGTCATCCTCATTTATATAGCGCTTTTAACAGTGTAGATTGTTTCAAAGCAGCTTTACAGAGATAAAATTAATATAATTTAAGGTAACTAACAGAGATTGGTTTGGTTGTATAGCGGTTCTTGAATAATGTTATTTTCCAGTTAAGGTTAGGTTAGGTCTTCTTGCCTATACATTTTGACACAGAATTTTATTCTATTTGATCACTTCGGGGTCGGTACGTGAACCCTAATTTCCACCACGCTTTATCTGTAGAGTGGAATAGGGATCCTCCATTGGGAGAGAGAACATGGCGACATCCTGGTATTCTTGAAATGTACCATTGATATATCCATAGTAAATTAATATGGTTATCATTCAGCACTTGTAAGGATAATGACTCGGAAGCAACTTTCGGAGTTGGACACATTCCCTGAGCTGTGGTCAGTCTAATGAGACACACGGTCAAACCTGAACCTGACCGCAGAGAGAGAGAGGGAGAGAGAGAGGGAGAGAGAGAGAGAGAGAGGGAGAGAGGGAGAGGGAGAGAGAGAGAGAGAGAGAGAGAGAGAGAGAGAGAGAGAGAGAGAGAGAGAGAGAGAGAGAGAGAGAGAGAAGCTTCAAACACGCTCTGATGGGAGAAGCTTTGCGGTCCATTCTCCCCATCAGAAGCTCTTCCTGATCTTCTCGTTTCACAAAATAATGACATTAAAACCTTCAGAGGTCACAGATTCAAAGCGCATTTAAACGGGTCCCGTGACGTGGCGAGATGAAATGACAACCACACAAAAACATCGGCGTTAAGCTAACGACATTTCAATAGTTCTTGCCGAATCTTTGCTGTCTTTGTCATTCATCGGCCTGAATGTTTGTGTTTCTTTTCCTCTTTTGTGTCTCTGTGATTAAGAGCTTAAAACAATTGATATGCAAATGTGCTTGCATCAACGGCCGTTTCGTCACACCTCCTCGTCACCAGCGTGTGAACGTGTGACAGTTACCACCGCGACAGAGACGTGTGTGTGTGTGTGTGTGTGTCAGATCCTGACTTTATCAACCAGACGCAGTCCAACAAGCCACCAATAACTTCCTCCCATCGTTCAGTGCCACTCTCTCTTTCAGTCGCAGAGAACCAGCCGTCTTCTATTGTTCTCTGTCTCTCGTCCAAGAGCCCAACGCAACTAATGGAAGTGTGTGTGTCCTCACAGGAAACGTCCTCCCCAAACTGGCTTTCCTGTCCTCCACCGCGGCGCCTTTTCTCGTTCACATTCTTGCTTTCTCTCTCAGTCGCTCCGAAACCCCAAACTGATTCATAAAAGAAGAATGACTCAAAGAGCGCGAGCCAATGTCAGTCAGCAGCGTATAGTCGTTCCCACACACACTCGGAGTCGGAACATCATCTTTGTTATTCGCACTATAAACATTGAGACGCATGAATCTGGGCTAAAATGTCGCAGAAACATGGTTTTGAAACAGGCACTCGAAGCGGAGCGCTCTGGGCTGACTTTCTCAAGTGTGTCCTGCGTAAGTGATACTGTTTAACTCCAGCGGCATGAGCAGTTTTGGCAGGAATAGAGAAGGATCTTTACGAGGGCGATCGGCAGGAAACCTCATCCGGGGCGCTGCCAAACACAACACACTTATCTGAAGCCAATATACAGGACATACTTATGAGCCATACGGCATTATGGGTAGAGAGAGAGAAAGCGAACGCTCAGAGGAAAGACGCAAAGCGACACTCCCAAAACCTCAGATTAATTCGACAGATAAATCAGCTCTCAGCTTTTCCTTTATGTGATCCACGTTTCCCAACATGATTCAGTGTGTGATAGACACATTATGATTACCATATTCATATACTGTGGTATTTAAATGCTCCAGAAAACCTGCTAAACTTTTACTTACTAGCACTAGAACCATCTAAATGGCATTTGAATCTGGTAATCATTCAGTACAATGGTAGATATACTTAGAAAGATTACTATCTTTCATATGCCAGATTATTACCATGTCTAAACAACCTTCTCGAGTCTCGTTTTATTATCTTTACATATAGCAGGGTACCATTATTCATGTACCATGGTATTAAGAACACTGTCCAAAAACCTCAAATGCACGTGATTTTCAACTCAAACTAAACTTTTGAAAAACTGGTTTAAGAAAAGCAGGTAACACTTTATTTTACTGTCCTTGGTACACATGTAGTTACTAAAGTAATAATAACTATATAAATTATGCATAATTACATGCAACTAACCCGGCTACAACAAACCTTATCCTAACCCTTTAGTAAGTAAATGTACTAATATTCCTCAGTACTTAAATGTGTAATTGTGGACACCGTAAAATAAAGTGCAACCGGAAATCATTGGGATTGTGTTTACATGGTAAGATTATCATTGTAAATGTCGAAAAACTTCATTGCTAGTGATTTTCACCTCAAACTAAACTTTTGAAAGGCTCCACATCTGCTTAAATTTAAGATGAAACTTCAACTTACCAGGTGGTTTAAGAAAGTCGGTGGGATATCTTGAGTACGGGGGTGGGGGGGATTCTGGAGAAGAAAGAGAGAGAGAGAGAGAGAGAGAGAGGCCGTGAGTGGAGATGTGGGCTGATGATAAGGCCTGGCATTCTCTGGGAAAAGTGTTTGTGTAGAGCTGAGGGTTAGAGGCAGGACAGCTCTGATAAACACACGGCCGCCTGGCGCCAGACTCCACACACACA
>NW_026606767.1:400000-580000 GCF_029890125.1 Rhinichthys klamathensis goyatoka | reverse complement strand
CTATCTATCTATCTATCTATCTATCTATCTATCTATCTATCTATCTATCTATCTATCTGTCTGTCTGTCTGTCTGTCTGTCTATCATCTATCTATCTATCTATCTATCTATCTATCTATCTATCTATCTGTCTGTCTATCTATCTATCTGTCTATCTATCTATCTATCTATCTATCTATCTATCTATCTATCTATCTATCTATCTATCTATCTATCTATCTATCTGTCTATCTGTCTATCTATCTATCTATCTATCTATCTATCTATCTATCTATCTATCTATCTATCTATCTATCTATCTCCTCCAATCAGCATGTACGATCTGCTGTTACCAGACATGGGCAGAAACAGTGTTATTATTATTAAAGTCCCCCTGTGGTTAAAAACAAATTTTAACTATGTTAACTATTTAACTATTTTAAATTCTAACTTTTGTCTATGTGGTGTTTTTAATATGCTTTAAGACAAACCATGTGCAAATTCATATTCAATATTTTCTCCTTAAAACTGCAGTGAACCAAAGACAGTCTCAAACACACGGTTTGAAATCGCTGGTGTTTCTGACGTCACAAACGACCTTGTAACCAATCAGATCAATGTGTGATCGTCAACCAGTGGATCTCTGAGCTGAGTGAGTGAGTGGAGGCGGGGCTCATTTGCATATTCATAGATATACTTAATGAAGCAAGGGTGTAGTTACATTAAAGCTATTTTAACGCATGACGAATTTTTTTTTTTGAAGGAAAAAACGTTTAAATATGTAATTTTGGTGATTAAAGATGAGTTTTAAGGGATAAACTAATTGCCTACAGCTTTAAATAAAACTAAAACTAACTTAAAAATCATTAAAATATAAAAATTAGACGAAAAACTTAAGCCTAAAAAAACTGGAAAAATAGCTAAATAAATAAATAAAAAAACAGAAAAAATCATGAAAATCTGAATAAATAATATATCAGACAGTATATAAATAACAGTGGTGAGTCTTCAGACTGCAGTGTTCAGCTCTATCAGTGTAAACACAGGCATGTTAAAGACAGGGGCCTTTCTTCAAAATCACAGCAGCACTCTCATGTGTTCAGGCTCCGAGAATGTGTGTAATTATCTCATATAATGACCTTGCCGTATAGAAGCTTCAGAACAACACAAGCTGCATGAAGACACGGCTAATGGAGTCTCTATAAGGGCCGACGGGACCCCTATACCCACAGAAAAGAGGCTATATACTCAACTTACAGCCAAACGGATGGAATGAGAGCAGAAAAATCATTTACTTAAAGGGATACTTTAGGATTTAGCATTAAGCTTTGTATTAGTAGGAAACCTGTCCTGTAGTATTTTCAAATTACCGTGCTTTCTACCCTCATATCCCCCTGAGACGAGAGATTTATGTATTTTTTGTCTGGAAAAAATCCTCCGATTACGGAAAAATTGTCATTTTGCGTCATCGGAGGATTTTTTGGCCAGAGGCTAAAGACTAGAGCCAGTAGTAGGGGCTGTCCCGCATGTTCTCAACCCGCCCATAGAGGGTGGGATCTCACTCACAGAATGTACACACAGCGTCGGCCATCTTTTTTTGGAAGCTAAGCTAGCAGGCTCTTGTTCTGTGGAGAAAGCTGAGTAGTAGGGGTTACCATCCTCTTTTTCCCGGACATGTCCGGCCGTCGATGTCTGGGATTCAGCTTTTGCTTTCTGCAGTCGCCATTCATTGTTTACATGCACACCTTTTGTTTCAGTCTAACTGAATTCATTCCGATTGGTGAATCTGAATGTAGTGTTTACATGAACGCTAAACAAGTGATCGGTTGATGTGCGTTTTAACATTGCTAAGAAAATTCCCGCTCCTCCGTGAGAGATACGAGACCGGTGCGTCTCACAGGTGTCTCTCATCGGTAATCACGCCACCGGCCTCGCGCCGTTCTCCCGCGGCCCTCACTCGTCCTGCTCGCCACAGTAAACATGACTCGTGTCGTTCTCCCGCGGCCCTCACTCGTCCTGCTCGCCACAGTAAACATGATTCGTGTCGTTCTCCCGCGGCCCTCACTCGTCCTGCTCGCCGCAGTAAACATGACTCGTGTCGTTCTCCCGCGGCCCTCACTCGTCCTGCTCGCCACAGTAAACATGACTCGTGTCGTTCTCCCGCGGCCCTCACTCGTCCTGCTCGCCACAGTAAACATGACTCGTGTCGTTCTCCCGCGGCCCTCACTCGTCCTGCTCGCCACAGTAAACATGACTCGTGTCGTTCTCCCGCGGCCCTCACTCGTCCTGCTCGCCACAGTAAACATGACTCGTGTCGTTCTCCCGCGGCTCCACTCATCCTGCTCGCCACAGTAAACATGACTCGCGCCGTTCTCCCGCGGCCCTCACTCGTCCTGCTCGCCACAGTAAACATGATTCGTGTCGTTCTCCCGCGGCCCTCACTCGTCCTGCTCGCCACAGTAAACATGACTCGTGTCGTTCTCCCGCGGCCCTCACTCGTCCTGCTCGCCACAGTAAACATGATTCGTGTCGTTCTCCCGCGGCCCTCACTCGTCCTGCTCGCCGCAGTAAACATGACTCGTGTCGTTCTCCCGCGGCCCTCACTCGTCCTGCTCGCCACAGTAAACATGACTCGTGTCGTTCTCCCGCGGCCCTCACTCGTCCTGCTCGCCACAGTAAACATGATTCGTGTCGTTCTCCCGCGGCCCTCACTCGTCCTGCTCGCCACAGTAAACATGACTCGTGCCGTTCTCCCGCGGCCCTCACTCGTCCTGCTCGCCACAGTAAACATGACTCGTGTCGTTCTCCCGCGGCCCTCACTCGTCCTGCTCGCCACAGTAAACATGACTCGTGCCGTTCTCCCGCGGCCCTCACTCGTCCTGCTCGCCACAGTAAACATGACTCGTGTCGTTCTCCCGCGGCCCTCACTCGTCCTGCTCGCCACAGTAAACATGACTCGTGCCGTTCTCCCGCGGCCCTCACTCGTCCTGCTCGCCACAGTAAACATGACTCGCGCAGTTCTCCCGCGGCCCTCACTCGTCCTGCTCGCCACAGTAAACATGACTCGCGCAGTTCTCCCGCAGCCCTCACTCGCCCTGCTCGCCACAGTAAACATGACTCGTGTCGTTCTCCCGCAGCCCTCAATCGTCCTGCTCGCCACAGTAAACATGATTCGTGTCGTTCTCCCGCGGCCCTCACTCGTCCTGCTCGCCGCAGTAAACATGACTCGTGCCGTTCTCCCGCGGCCCTCACTCGTCCTGCTCGCCACAGTAAACATGACTCGTGTCGTTCTCCCGCGGCCCTCACTCGTCCTGCTCGCCACAGTAAACATGACTCGTGCCGTTCTCCCGCGGCCCTCACTCGTCCTGCTCGCCACAGTAAACATGACTCGTGTCGTTCTCCCGCGGCCCTCACTCGTCCTGCTCGCCACAGTAAACATGACTCGCGCAGTTCTCCCGCGGCCCTCACTCGTCCTGCTCGCCACAGTAAACATGACTCGCGCAGTTCTCCCGCAGCCCTCACTCGCCCTGCTCGCCACAGTAAACATGACTCGTGTCGTTCTCCCGCAGCCCTCACTCGCCCTGCTCGCCACAGTAAACATGACTCGTGTCGTTCTCCCGCGGCCCTCACTCGTCCTGCTCGCCACAGTAAACATGACTCGTGTCGTTCTCCCGCGGCCCTCACTCGTCCTGCTCGCCACAGTAAACATGACTCGTGCCGTTCTCCCGCAGCCCTCACTCGTCCTGCTCGCCACAGTAAACATGACTCGTGTCGTTCTCCCGCGGCCCTCACTCGTCCTGCTCGCCACAGTAAACATGACTCGTGTCGTTCTCCCGCGGCCCTCACTCGTCCTGCTCGCCACAGTAAACATGACTCGTGTCGTTCTCCCGCGGCCCTCACTCATTCTGCTCGCCACAGTAAACATGACTCGCGCAGTTCTCCCGCAGCCCTCACTCGCCCTGCTCGCCACAGTAAACATGACTCGTGTCGTTCTCCCGCAGCCCTCACTCGCCCTGCTCGCCACAGTAAACATGACTCGTGTCGTTCTCCCGCAGCCCTCACTCGCCCTGCTCGCCACAGTAAACATGACTCGTGTCGTTCTCCCGCGGCCCTCACTCGTCCTGCTCGCCACAGTAAACATGACTCGTGTCGTTCTCCCGCAGCCCTCACTCGTCCTGCTCGCCACAGTAAACATGACTCGTGTCGTTCTCCCGCGGCCCTCACTCGTCCTGCACAGTAAACATGACTGGCGCCGTTCTCCCGTGGCCCTAGCCTCGTCCTGCTCGCCACAGTAAACATGACTCGTGTCGTTCTCCCGCGGCCCTCACTCGTCCTGCTCGCCACAGTAAACATGACTCGTGTCGTTCTCCCGCGGCCCTCACTCGTCCTGCTCGCCACAGTAAACATGACTCGTGTCGTTCTCCCGCAGCCCTCACTCGCCCTGCTCGCCACAGTAAACATGACTCGTGTCGTTCTCCCGCAGCCCTCACTCGCCCTGCTCGCCACAGTAAACATGACTCGTGTCGTTCTCCCGCAGCCCTCACTCGCCCTGCTCGCCACAGTAAACATGACTCGTGTCGTTCTCCCGCGGCCCTCACTCGTCCTGCTCGCCACAGTAAACATGACTCGTGTCGTTCTCCCGCGGCCCTCACTCGTCCTGCTCGCCACAGTAAACATGACTCGTGTCGTTCTCCCGCGGCCCTCACTCGTCCTGCTCGCCACAGTAAACATGACTCGTGTCGTTCTCCCGCGGCCCTCACTCGTCCTGCTCGCCACAGTAAACATGACTCGTGTCGTTCTCCCGCGGCCCTCACTCGTCCTGCTCGCCACAGTAAACATGACTCGTGTCGTTCTCCCGCGGCCCTCACTCGTCCTGCTCGCCACAGTAAACATGACTCGCGCAGTTCTCCCGCGGCCCTCACTCGTCCTGCTCGCCACAGTAAACATGACTCGCGCAGTTCTCCCGCGGCCCTCACTCGTCCTGCTCGCCACAGTAAACATGACTCGTGTCGTTCTCCCGCAGCCCTCACTCGCCCTGCTCGCCACAGTAAACATGACTCGTGTCGTTCTCCCGCAGCCCTCACTCGTCCTGCTCGCCACAGTAAACATGACTCGTGTCGTTCTCCCGCAGCCCTCACTCGTCCTGCTCGCCACAGTAAACATGACTCGTGTCGTTCTCCCGCGGCCCTCACTCGTCCTGCTCGCCACAGTAAACATGACTCGTGTCGTTCTCCCGCGGCCCTCACTCGTCCTGCTCGCCACAGTAAACATGATGAATGGCGACTGCAGAACGCAAAAGCCGAATCCCAGACATTTTGGGCGATCTCGAAACACATTTTCGGGCAGACTCGTCACGGAGACTCACTAGTAGCCTAGACTTGTTTAACTACTGCGCTCTGTTACCGGTAGGCGTGGCCTCCTAGGGCAGCGAAGCAAGTGCATTCTGGGAGTTATTATATTATATTATATTATATTATTATATTATTAATTTTATCCACAAAAGCCAAAAATACATTTTCTGGCTTTTCTCAGTCTAGAAAGCTCCAAATTCAAAAATAACTTCACATTTCTTCTACATAAATGACCCATTTTAAATACACATTCATCTTTCCAGAGGTGAAGTATCCCTTTAACAGTAAAGAGGCTTGATGGCTGGACTGACACGCAGTTAACGTGAAAGGAAACTTAACAGCAGGGAAGTGCGCGCGGTCGGAGGTGTCTTGTCTGCAGTTCGACACAAACCGTCTCCCGTGAAAGAATCAAGCCCCCTCTCGTCACCCCAGATGGGACGCCATATGCCTGCATCTCTCAATGGATGCTATTGTAAAACCCTTGAACTGCTTTATGACTGTCAGTTGAACTCTAGACCTCAGTTTTACGAGTCTTATATGACATTGAATTGCTCTGTAAAACTTTGGGTTGTCCACTCGAGTGCTTACGACACTGAAGGGTCAGCGATCCTCACACTTACACAGAGATGCTGTATCAGCGGAGGAAGGGAAGACAGGAAGATAAAACCGAGATTGCGTTGATTTGGAACGACTAAACGTCAACTAGATTTATATATTGTGCACGTGCAACTGTACACTATTCTAGGGTGTCGGTGTGATATTCTGTTATCAAGATATATCAGGCAATGATGTACCTTTAAGAGCATTGCTGCTGCCAGTAGCGTGACAGTTGTCACAGTGACTCGTGGAGTGGGCGGGATCTGGAGAGTGACCCAGACATCTGACCTGCTGTCTGCCGTCTCTGCCGCATGTGCCGAAATACCCAGACATTTGTGCACTGATTACCAAACATATATCTGAAAATAAAGGAAAATTAGAAAAAAGCTAAAAAATTATCTGGGACGGCAGACTATAGTGTTGTTATCTTTAAATAATTTTTTTTTTTTTATCTTTCTCATTATTTTTTACATAAATATGCTAATGTAAAAAAAGACAAAAAATAAACAGATGCTATGCACGATACAGGTGGAAATAATCATACATATTAAACATTAAATATAAAAAAATTAAAAAATTTTAACTAAAAATTGCTTTTGCAACTAACTGAAATAAGTTTAAATACAAACATTTCTAAGTGAAAAACTGATTACTGATTACGAAACGTATATCTGAAAATAAAATAAAATTAGAAAAAAGCAAAAAATTATCTGGGATGGCAGACTATAGTGTTGTTATCGTTAAATAAATAAAAAATATTTAGATAAATTTTTTTTTGCTTTTTTTTAATAATCTTTCTCATTACTTTTTACATAAAAATGCTAATGTAAAAAAAGACAAAAATTTAACATGCTATGCAAGATACAGGGAGAAAAAATCATACATATTAAACATTAAATATAAAAAATCAACATTTTTGATTGAAAAAATCTATAAATATTAAATAAAATTTTTGAACTAAAAATGGCCTTTGCAACTAACTGAAATAAGTTTAAATACAAAAATTTCTAAGTGAAAAACTGATTACGAAACGTATATCTGAAAATAAAATAAAATTAGAAAAAAGCAAAAAATTATCTGGGATGGCAGACTAGTGTTGTTATCGTTAAATAAATTAAATAAAAATATTTAGATTTCAATTTATTTTTTTTAAATAATCTTTCTCATTACTTTTTACATAAATATGCTAATGTAAAAAAGGACAAAAATTAAACATGCTATACAAGATACAGGGGGTCATTTTAGGTTTCAGAAGGGTGTTCATATGAGCCCTAGATACACACTTTTGCCCAACAGACAGTCAAAGTGGCATTACGTCATGAGTGTGTGGCTCCAACTGGGACAGGGCCAGTGTTTACTCACTCTCTGTGATGTTACTGTTGTTCTGAAGGATCTTTGCAGATGTAACACAAACACAACATGCAGGGCACCGTGACTGCGACGACACACTGCATGCGGACACCTGAAACACACAGCAGGAACAGAGGACCTCACAGGTATCGAGAACACCTCCATCTGCCGTTTCTCCACAGACATGCTGCAGTTTAACACTCGAGGGAATCAGAGGAACACTCACTGCGAGCTATTAAACCAAATGACATAAAATTACAAAAACACAACAATAAACAATCAGATGTTTGCATTTAGCGGTAATAATGGGTGTTGTTTGTGGAGTTAAAGGATGAGTTCACCGTTAGTAATGGCCGATGGTTTGGCTAGATAATACCTGGGATCCTTTGAGGTTGCATTGAAACCAGTTGGACCCCATTGAAGTCCACTATAAATCTTGGAATTTCTGTTCGACTGAAGAATGAAAGACATGAACATGGATGGCGGTGAGTAAATGATCAGGAAAGTGAAATACTCTTTTAAAGGGTTAGTTCCCCCAAAAATTAAAATGATGTCATTAATGACTCACCCTCATGTCGTCCCAAGCCCGTAAGACCTCCGTTCATCTTCAGGACACAGTTTAAGATATTTTAGATTTACACACGTCAGCAGCGTCTTACGTCAGCAGCGCCACTGAACGCGGATCCACAACAGAACCGGAATACACACACACACACACACACCAGACACACGTCAGCAGCGTCTTACGTCAGCGGCGGCACTGAACGCGGATCCACAACAGAACCAGAATACACACACACACACACACACACACCAGACACACGTCAGCAGCGTCTTACGTCAGCGGCGTCACTGAACGCGGATCCACAACAGAACCAGAATACACACACACACACACACACACCAGACACACGTCAGCAGCGTCTTACATCAGCAGCGGCACTGAACGCGGATCCACAACAGAACCAGAATACACACACACACACACACACACCAGACACACGTCAGCAGCGTCTTACGTCAGCAGCGGCACTGAACGCGGATCCACAACAGAACCAGAATACACACACACACACACACACACACACCAGACACACGTCAGCAGCGTCTTACGTCAGCAGCGCCACTGAACGCGGATCCACAACAGAACCAGAATACACACACACACACCAGACACACGTCAGCAGCGTCTTACGTCAGCAGCGGCACTGAACGCGGATCCACAACAGAACCAGAATACACACACACACACACACACACACACCAGACACACGTCAGCAGCGTCTTACGTCAGCAGCGGCACTGAACGCGGATCCACAACAGAACCGGAAGACAATACAATGCTGAATAAAGTCCTAGTTTTTGTTATTTTTGGACCAAAATGTATTTTCGATGCTTCAAAACATTCTAACTAACCCACTGATGTCACATGGACTACTTTGATGATGTCTTTATTTCCTTTCTGGACAAGGACAGTATACCGTACATACATTTACAATGGAGGGACAGAAAGCTCTCGGACTAAATCTAAAATATCTTAAACCGTGTTCTGAAGATGAACGGAGGTCTTACGGGCTTGGGACGACATGAGGGCGAGTCATTAATGACATCATTTTCATTTTTGGGGGAACTAACCCTTTAAGGACCTGAACAAAATAAAGGCATAATGTGGTGAAATACCAAGACATGTGAACCTTTAACACTTTATTTAGACATTCTACTGACTATAAGTAACTTTGCAACTACATGTCAACTTATTCCAACCCGAATCCTAACCTAACAGTGTAGTAATACTCTAATGAGAGTTAGTCGACATGTATTTGCAAAGTTACTCATAGTTAAAAGAATGTCTAAAGTGGACTATAGAGATGCGGTGTAACTGAACGCTCCTCTGGACTCTGTACTGTATGAATGCTGTGCTTTGACAAACACACAGTGTTTCTGATGGAAATTCTCTTTCTCTGCGAGCTGTAATTACAGTAAACGGCGTCTTCCTGTGCATTCCTGCAGAACAACACAACCAGCACGGCCAAACCCTGTCAGCCTTTATCTCTTAAACCACTCGTTTTAACGGCAACGGCCACTTAGAAAAAAAAAAAAAAAGAAAAAAAACTTCCAAGACTTTCATTCATTCACTGTCATTTTAGATTAGACAGAGTATTTATAAAAACAAATAAACATAGTTCTTTTAAAACGCTCACAAACAAGCACTTTTATTTTTAAGTGCCAATATTGTGCCATTTAAAAGGATCCTAATTTTGTTTTTGGAGTCTCCTACAATACATTAACACGCATACAAGGTCAAAAAACACTTGAATTTTCTCATAATATATATACACATTGCAGCGTCACCTCATTTCTCAAAAAGTCTGAAACAGTTTATTCAAAGATTCAGTCTCTCCAAACCCCTCCTTAATACAAGCTTTCTCTGCTCTGATTGGTCAGACGATCCAGTCTGTTGTGATCAAGGGGGTAATCCATCGACCGGAAGTTGAAGCCGGCCGGGTGCCGCCATCTTGTAGCAGAACTTCACTTGCGTTAGCATTTCCATTGACTCCCATTCATTTTGCCGTCACTTTGACAGCGAATAACTTTACATCTGAGGCGTTTAAAGACTCCATTTGTCCATTATTTATTTCTAAACAAACACGACAATGTATACAGAGCTCCATTACCTTCTGTGTTACATTATGGCCCCGTAGAAACAGATTTAGTAAAAATAGGCTAACGATTGCGTCATAACCACTCGACTCTCTGTCGCGCTGTACAGAAATGACCGTACAGACAGGAGGAGAAGCTCGCAGGCAATCGGGGGGACGTCCCGTCAAGGGAGAAGCCCATAGATAATGAGTCCATAAAAGCAACGGAATTCTTACTCCTGCTCACTCACGATAAAGAACTCTTTGCTCAAGTTCCCCGTCTCTGCAAGATTAACGTTGGCAGTTTTCACGCACAGCTACTAGAAGATTAACGTCTGTCAGACAGGTTGCTCACGTCATCAAGCTTAGTTTGAGTCGGTCTGAGTCTGCGCGTCAGGAACGGAAGTTCTCAAAAATCGCTAAAAGTGGGCTTCAACTATCTCAACTGAGTTCCAATGAGATCGCTCTGTCCATTTCTTTTACTGTCTATGGTTGTGATTGGTCTACTCTGCTCTGATTGGTCAGATGGTTCAGTCTGTTGTGATTGGTCTACTCTGCTCTGATTGGTCAGATGACCCAGTCTGTTGTGATTGGTCTACTCTGCTCTGATTGGTCAGATGGCCCAGTCTGTTGTGATTGGTCTACTCTGCTCTGATTGGTCAGATGGTTCAGTCTGTTGTGATTGGTCTACTCTGCTCTGATTGGTCAGATGGTTCAGTCTGCTGTGATTGGTCAACTCTGCTCTGATTGGTCAGATGGCCCAGTCTGTTGTGATTGGTCTACTCTGCTCTGATTGGTCAGATGGTTCAGTCTGCTGTGATTGGTCTACTCTGCTCTGATTGGTCAGATGGTTCAGTCTGCTGTGATTGGTCTACTCTGCTCTGATTGGTCAGATGGTTCAGTCTGTTGTGATTGGTCTACTCTGCTCTGATTGGTCAGATGGCCCAGTCTGTTGTGATTGGTCTACTCTGCTCTGATTGGTCATATGGTCCAGTCTGTTGTGATTGGTCTACTCTGCTCTGATTGGTCAGATGACCCAGTCTGTTGTGATTGGTCTACTCTGCTCTGATTGGTCAGACGATCCAGTCTGTTGTGATTGGTCTACTCTGCTCTGATTGGTCAGATGGCCCAGTCTGTTGTGATTGGTCTACTCTGCTCTGATTGGTCAGATGGTTCAGTCTGTTGTGATTGGTCTACTCTGCTCTGATTGGTCAGACGATCCAGTCTGTTGTGATTGGTCTAATCTGCTCTGATTGGTCAGATGGCCCAGTCTGTTGTGATTGGTCTACTCTGCTCTGATTGGTCAGATGGTTCAGTCTGTTGTGATTGGTCTACTCTGCTCTGATTGGTCAGATGGTTCAGTCTGCTGTGATTGGTCTACTCTGCTCTGATTGGTCAGATGGCCCAGTCTGTTGTGATTGGTCTACTCTGCTCTGATTGGTCAGATGGTTCAGTCTGCTGTGATTGGTCTACTCTGCTCTGATTGGTCAGATGGTTCAGTCTGCTGTGATTGGTCTACTCTGCTCTGATTGGTCAGATGGTTCAGTCTGTTGTGATTGGTCTACTCTGCTCTGATTGGTCAGATGGCCCAGTCTGTTGTGATTGGTCTACTCTGCTCTGATTGGTCATATGGTCCAGTCTGTTGTGATTGGTCTACTCTGCTCTGATTGGTCAGATGGCCCAGTCTGTTGTGATTGGTCTACTCTGCTCTGATTGGTCAGATGGTCCAGTCTGTTGTGATTGGTCTACTCTGCTCTGATTGGTCAGATGATCCAGTCTGCTGTGATTGGTCTACTCTGCTCTGATTGGTCATATGGTCCAGTCTGTTGTGATTGGTCTACTCTGCTCTGATTGGTCAGATGATCCAGTCTGTTGTGATTGGTCTACTCTACTCTGATTGGCCAGATGGCCCAGTCTGTTGTGATTGGTCTACTCTGCTCTGATTGGTCAGATGATCCAGTCTGTTGTGATTGGTCTACTCTGCTCTGATTGGTCAGATGATCCAGTCTGCTGTGATTGGTCTACTCTGCTCTGATTGGTCATATGGTCCAGTCTGTTGTGATTGGTCTACTCTGCTCTGATTGGTCAGATGGCCCAGTCTGTTGTGATTGGTCTACTCTGCTCTGATTGGTCAGATGGCCCAGTCTGTTGTGATTGGTCTACTCTGCTCTGATTGGTCAGATGGCCCAGTCTGTCGTGATTGGTCTACTCTGCTCTGATTGGTCAGACGATCCAGTCTGCTGTGATTGGTCTACTCTGCTCTGATTGGTCAGATGGCCCAGTCTGTCGTGATTGGTCTACTCTGCTCTGATTGGTCAGATGGCCCAGTCTGTTGTGATTGGTCTACTCTGGTCTGATTGGTCAGATGGCCCAGTCTGTTGTGATTGGTCTACTCTGCTCTGATTGGTCAGATGTCCCAGTCTGTGTGATTGGTCTACTCTGCTCTGATTGGTCAGATGTCCCAGTCTGGTCGACCACTTTCAGCACGTCAAAAAAGAAAAGCATAATTATATCTGAATTTCAGCTCCAGATCTTCCTCAGCACTTGCACACAGTGATACGAACAGTAACAATGGCGTCGTTTGTTTCTATATCAATCTCATCTTTTGAAGTGTATCAAAGTGGATTTGCAGAACTGAAAACAGCATCTTCTCGACATGAACCAAACTCTTCCAGTCTCTACAGTGTTTGAAGGTCAAAGTAGACGTTGTTCATGGGCAGCCAATGAAGACCAACAGCTGGCAATGGCATACTGTATTGTAAAAAGCCCTATATAAATAAATGTGACTTGACATTGTTACATAGATATGTAACAGGGAGTGAGACTGGAATTACTGAAGATTAATTTCAGGCGTTCGGAATCGATTCTTTCAGGAGACATTAACTTTATTTGTCGTGAACTTTGATATTTACAACTTTGCAGACCTTTTACCTTCACAAACAGCTAGCCTATAAGTCGCCGCATTAAAGCTATTCAAAAAAGCACTATAAAATCTATTACTTTGAATCAAGTAATGTTTTGTTCATATTGCACTGACCCGTCCCGTACACGATTATACTGACATGTGCGGATGAAGCATCTCGGAAAACATTTCAGCAACTGATGGCATTCCATTCACAGGCGTTTTTGCCTCCCACGATTCATTTATTCGGTAATGGAAAGCACACAAGAGTGACCGAGGTTCTTTCACTTTCATTTTCTCCGAAGACACTTTAAAATACTCTTCAAACTCTCATATGAATCACATGTGCTTTAAAGAATCACAAGAATGTCCAAAATTATAACTGGAGATTTGTTATTTTTATTTGGTGGTATTTCACACTGTAGAAAGACTTAATCTGAAACAATCATAACTAATGCAAACAAAACTCCTCAAAGATGCAGTCAAACCAAGCTGTTGTTTGAAACGATTGGTGTATCTGAAACAGAAGTGAGTCCTGATCCAGTTTCATTACATGTGTAAACACTCAAAAATTCATTTCCAACAACCTAAACTTACAGTAAAACCAAAATGTAATATTCTTTCTATGTTTTTTAGTTTTTTTAATAGTCTTTCTCATTACTTTTTACATTTATATGCTAATATAAAAAAATAAAAAGATGCTATGCAAAATACAGGGGGAAATAATCATACATATTAAACATTAAATATAAAATTCAATGTAAAAAATAAAATAAAATAAAAATCACCCAACAACAGAAAAAATGTTCCTGTGAAGACCCACAAAGAAAACTGAACAAATTAATAAAAATAGCATAAACATAAATACGGGCCCTTTAAGCTTTAAGTTTGTGACGTAATGTAACAGGGACGTAATAAGACCTAAAATGATCTCCAGTAACGGGGCGCTGGGAAATATCTGCCCTACGGTCTATTCATTATATAATCCGACAGGAAAGATTGTCCATCTCTCTACCTAAAATATATGAAAACAAAAACTGGGGAAACAAACAGCAATGCACCAAATGCAGTGTGTAGTTGTCTATACAATAATGTACATGCAATTATCTGAATCTATAATGTACATAAATCATACACTAAACTGCATTTACATGGGAAAGTTGCGTATTTTATTACACAAGTATCTAAATATTATTATTGATATTATGCTTAGAAAATCACTTAAATTCAATATGCTTTCTTAAGTGTATGTATATATATATATATATATATATATATATATACACACACACATACATGTATATAAATAAAGGTTTTGGTTTTTCTTTGTGCAGATGCTCAGATGTAGATTATATATGGGTACGATGAACAAAACAGTGGCAATAAATAAATTAATATAAAAACAGCAAAGCATCCTACATATAAAACAAGCCAGAAATGCTCAAATATTATTTATTTGTAACTTACTATATATTGTGATATGTGAAGAAGCTGTGCATAATAATCAGCTCATTAATAATCATTCTTAATGGGGTCAAAGCATCTTCGCAGAGTGTTTTTAATGTTCACCTTTAGTCAAGAAAGGTTTTTGGTTTTACTACATGTGACCCTATCCATAAATCTGAACAGAAACAAGAAAATAAGCAAATGATTATCACCATCAACTGAAGTGTGTTAGCTACATCAGACCTGTGACCGAAACCCCAAATCGTACCAGAATCCAGTGCGTCCGGCGCTGGGTGTCCGTGTTTGTTTGCCCTTTGAATGGTGTGACGAGGACTGAAGCTCAGGGTTTGGATATGTCGACGCGCGAGCCGTACGTAGGCACTTGAGCTGCACGAGCGCACGCACACACACACACACACACACACACACACAGACACCTGAACAGACGTCCCGCGTCCTCCATCAGGGCGAGTCCATGCTGAACAGCTCGATGCCCTGAGAGTTCCAGTGCAGGCCGACTCCAGAGTTAAAGACCAGAGACCAGACGTACGGGATGAAGAAATCCTCAGGCTGCTCTTCCTCCACGTATTTAAACTTCAGCTCCGGGAATATCTGCATGAGGATCACACACATACACTGAGTTACAAACTGCTGATAAAAATGTTAAAACAAAACAATGCATCCCTACATGAATCATCCGGCAGCCAAAACGTTTACATTTATTTTTTTTATTCAGCAAGTGAAAAACCTTTAAGATATAATATTTGCTCACGTTTCAAGATTCATCCGCTCAATGGCTTTTCAGAACAAACGTCCAAAAGCTCATTGACATCAGTGTTATTTGAGTATTATTTAAACTCTGTTATATTCTTTATTATTGTTTTCAGGAACATTTGACAAAGTCATCTTGCCTTCAGAAGAAGTTGATTAATAAACAAAACAAAAAAAGACAAAAAAAGTAAAAAATACTTATTTGATTCAATAAATTATTTTTTTAAATACACCTGAACTACCATTAATATGGAAGCTTGTTTCCTACACTGAATAATTTTTTTCTAAAAGATAACTAACTTTTTATCTCACAATTCTAACTTTTTTCTCTCACATTTGTAAGTTTACATTTTGCAATTCTGCAAGTCTGCAGTCTCGTACATAAATTGTGAGATATAAACTCACAATTCAGATTTTTTATTTGCTTTCAAGCTTATATCTCGTAATTCAGACTTTATATCTCGCAGTTTATAAAAAAGTTTTATATATTTTATAGTATTCACTAATATTTTATTCATTTTAATTTCCATTTTAGTAATTGTAATACTTCAACTTCAAGTATTAAACTTATTTCAGTTACTTTAAGCTTTTATTTTATTTAGTCATTTGCAATCGATTTAACTTATGTAAAGTCTCTTTTTGAAGAAAGATTATAAAAACTAATATTTGTTCTTTAGACTAACACGCACTGATGCATCGTTCACAATGACCAAGAATGCCAATTAAAGTCAATTTTGATTTAATGTGACTAAGTGTTACATCACACATGCACAGATGTTTTTAAAGTCCTGTTATTATTGTACATGTACAAAGTTTCAAGAAAGGGCCGAGTGCAAACGAAGAGCGTAAATAAGCATTCACAATGAGTCTTTACAGATCCGCGTGATCTGATTTCAGGAGAAGCGGGTGCAGTTTGGACGCAGGTGTAATTCCATCCACCGGTGAGGTAAATACACTTGAGTTTGATTGATTATATGACAGACGGGAACACCTCAGACGCTGCTTTCATGTTTAAATACAAGCCTCTTAACCCCCGGTAAAGCGAGACGCTAGCGGCCGTCTCCTGTGTGCTAATCAGCGCGAGGAGGTGTGTGTGAGCTAACCGGAGGGTTTGAGTTCCTCACACACACCGCACAACAGTGAGCGTCTACGTTTACAGACGCCTCGGCCTTGGAAGGATTTTCCCATCATTCCTTTTATTTTCAATAATTCTCAGGCTTGATCCGAACCAATAAGCTACGAGATGAATCACAATTTAGAATTCGAGCTTTTTAGTTATAGTTAAAAAAAATTTAATTACAATAAAATAAAATTGAACTTTGTAACCTATCTATCCATCCATCCATCACTCCATCAATCTATCTACCAATACATCCATTAATCGATCTATCCATCCATCTGTCCAATTTCTAATAAATTCAAAAGAAAATTTAGGGTGAAATGTTCTAAATTGTCATAAAATGTATAAATCTACAAATGCATCTACAAAAGTAATCAATAAAATAAATGTTTACGCAAAAACATCTATCTATCCATCCATCCATCCATCAATTCATCTATCTATCCATCCATCCATCCATCCATCAATTTATCTTTCCATCCATCTATCCATTTATCCATCAATTTATCTATCCATCCATCCATCCATCAATTTATCTATCCATCCATCCATTCATCTATCTATCTATCTATCTATCCATCCATCCATCCATCCATCAATTCATCTATCTATCCATCCATCCATCCATCAATTTATCTATCCATTTATCCATCAATTTATCAATCCATCCATCTATCCATCAATTTATCTATCTATCCATCCATCCATCAATTTATCTATCCATCCATCCATTCATCTATCTATCCATCCATCCATCAATTAATCTATCCATCCATCCATCCAATTTATCTATCTATCCATCCATCCATTTATCCATCAATTTATCTATCTATCCATCCATCCATTTACCCATCCATCCATCCATCCATATATCTATCCATACATCCATCCATTTATCTATCCATCCATCCATCCATTTATCCATCAATTAATCTATCTATCCATTTATCTATCTATCTATCTATCTATCTATCTATCTATCTATCTATCTATCTATCTATCTATCTATCTATCTATCTTTCTATCTATCTATCTATCTATCTATCTATCTATCTATCTATCTATCTATCTATCTATCTATCTATCTATCTATCTATCTATCACTGAAATTTGAGTTTGAGGATGTTCAAATTAAATGACCCATCATACCACTGATCAGCTCTACCAAACTTGGATGTCTTTTTCCAGTAATAAACAAACACTGTTAAGTTGTTTTGATTGATACTGTGAAGCAGCTTTGATACAATCTGTATTGTGAAAAGCGCTATATAAATATATTTGACTTGACTTGACTATCCATCCATCTATTTATCTATCCATCCATTTATCTATCTATCCATCCATCCATCCATTTATCTATCAATTTATCTATCCATCCATCCATTTATCCATCAATTTATCTATCCATTTATCCATCAATTCATCTATCCATCCATCCATCCATCAATTTATCTATCCATCCATTTTCCCATCAATTTATCTATCTATCCATCCATCCATCCATCAATTTATCTATCCATCCATCCATCCATCAATTCATCTATCCATCCATCCATCCATCAATTTATCTATCCATCCATCAATTCATCTATCCATCCATACATCCATCAATTTATCTATCCATCCATCCATCCATCAATTTATCTATCTATCCATCCATCCATCAATTTATCTATCCATCCATCCATCCATCAATTTATCTATCTATCCATCCATCCATCAATTTATCTATCCATCCATCCATCCATCAATTCATCTATCCATCCATCCATCCATCAATTTATCTATCCATCCATCCATCCATCCATCAATTCATCTATCCATCCATCCATCCATCCATCCATCAATTCATCTATCCATCCATCCATCCATCCATCCATCCATCAATTTATCTATCCATCCATTTTTCCATCAATTTATCTATCTGTCCATCCATCCATCCATCAATTTATCTATCCATCCATTTTTCCATCAATTTATCTATCTGTCCATCCATCCATCCATCAATTTATCTATCCATCCATCCATCCATCCATCAATTCATCCATCAATTCATCCATCCATCCATCAATTTATCTATCCATCCATCCATCCATCAATTTATCTATCCATCCATTTATCCATCCATCCATCCATATATCTGTCCGTCCATTTATCTATCAATTTATCTATCCATCCATCCATCAATTTATCTATCCATTTATCCATCAATTCATCTATCCATCCATCCATCCATCAATTTATCTATCCATCCATCCATCCATCAATTTATCTATCCATCCATCCATCCATCAATTTATCTATCCATCCATTTATCCATCCATCCATCCATCCATCCATCCATATATCTGTCCGTCCATTAATCCATCAATTTATCTATCCATCCATCCATCCATCAATTTATCAACCCATCCATCTATCCATCAATTTATCTATCTATCTATCTATCTATCTATCTATCTATCTATCTATCTATCTATCTATCTATCTATCTATCTATCTATCTATCTATCCATCCATCCATTTCTCCATCCATCCATCTATCTATCCATCCATCCATCAATTAATCTATCCATCCATCCATCCAATTTATCTATCTATCCATCCATCCATCAATTTATCCATCCATCAATTTATCTATCCATCCATTTATCCATCAATTCATCTATCCATCCATCCATCCATCAATTTATCTATCCATCCATCCATCCATCAATTTATCTATCCATCCATCCATCCATATATCTGTCCGTCGATTTATCTATCAATTTATCTATCCATCCATCCATTTATCCATCAATTTATCTATCCATTTATCCATCAATTCATCTATCCATCCATCCATCCATTTATCCATCAATTCATCTATCCATCCATCCATCCATCCATCAATTTATCTATCCATCCATTTATCCATCCATCCATCCATCCATCCATATATCTGTCCGTCCATTTATCCATCAATTTATCTATCCATCCATCCATCCATCAATTTATCAATCCATCCATCTATCCATCAATTTATGTATCTATCTATCTATCTATCTATCTATCTATCTATCTATCTATCTATCTATCTATCCATTTATCTATCCATCTATCTATCCATCCATCCATCCATCCATCCATCAATTAACCTATCCATCCATCCATCCAATTTATCTATCCATCCATCCATCCATCCATCCATCCATCAATTTATCTATCCATCCATCCATCCATCCATCCATCAATTTATCTATCCATCAATTTATCTATCCATCCATTTATCCATCCATCCATCCATCCATCCATATATATATCTGTCCGTCCATTTATCCATCAATTTATCTATCCATCCATCCATCAATTTATCAATCCATCCATCCATCCATCCATCCATCAATTTATCAATCCATCCATCTATCCATCAATGTATCTATCTATCTATCTATCTATCTATCTATCTATCTATCTATCTATCTATCCATCTATCCATCCATCCATCCATCCATCCATCCATCCATCCATCAATTAATCTATCCATCCATCCATCCAATTTATCTATCCATCCATCCATCCATCCATCCATCAATTTATCTATCCATCCATCCATCCATCCATCCATCAATTGATCTATCCATCCATTTATCCATCCATCCATCCATCCATCCATCCATCAAGCCATTCATCCATCCATCCAACAATATAAAATGAAAACTATAAAATGTAAAAAAAAAAAAAAGCTCTCAGTGCAGTTTTGACTTGCTAACTATGGCCGCTGTTTCTGTAGTTCGGTATCAGTGACCTCTGACCCATCTCTAAACAAACACAACAGCTGATTGCAGCCCACAGGAAGCTCTCAGACATATAGCTGACTTTAGGCTGCCAACAGGACTTCCAGAAACAGGAAGCTGTCTGTCTGTGGCTCTGAGTAACACCGCTCACTCTTGGCTTAATTTGTAGTTCCACAGAAATCCTCCTTCCGTTCTTTTCAGAGGCCATGGAGGAAAAGAAGCCCAGAAGACATGAAGGAACTCCTTTCACTGGAACTTTACAGTTCCCCTGGAGCGATTCTGCAAACAAATGCTGTCATTTCCCATCAGTGCAAAAAAAAAAAAAGGAGGCTGGTGAAACGCCGCTTTCAACGGCTGCAATAAGCAACTCCGTGGAAGATGTTGTCACTGAAATTTGAGTTTGAGGCAGTGAAGATATTCTGAGCTTTGTTTCAGACTAAAGGTTTGCATGCATAAAAACACATGCAAACTTGACGGCACATGCAAACACAGCCTTTCAAACAAACAAAACATTGTGTCTGTCTAGTGAGTTCTTTGTGGATTTAACGTACTTAAAATGAGCTTTGAATCATAGCTCCTTTTATGCTCAAAATACAGGGCACTGCCACTGCCAATCAATATGAATAAGATGAAATGGCCAAGTGATTTATCACAGCTGATAATCCATTCAGAAACGGACAATGGTGTGCGAATTGATGCCACAGAAAGGACAGCATTAATCTGATTCATGCATTTGTGTTGAAATGAGGTAAAAAAAAAACTATTTTCTTGTATACATCCATAACGTGGGCCCTAAAAGTCTAAATAATACAAAATGTTATTCTTTAATATGCAAATTCAGGTGGTTTCATCCTACCAAACCATTCTAAAACATTTCAAGTATGATATCATATAAACAGATATTTACATATAAATGTTTAGAATATATATATTTATTAAATTCCTTTTTTGTATTAGTTTCATGACAATTATGCACATTTCACTCTAAATTCTCTTTTTTATTCATTTGCAAATTTGTAATATTTTTTTTATATGGTTTTAATCATATGGTCATACTTGAAGTCGTGGATATTTAGTGACAGCCACAGGTTGTCCAACATTTGGTGCTCTCACTAGCAAAAAGCAAGTGTGTTTGTGTGTCTGACTTATTTGCATGTGCTTCTAATTGCACAATTATTCTTCACAGTACCTGCGCTACAGCCGTCATGACGTTCGATTTCACTAGCAAATTAGGACACTATAAATCAGGGCCTTAGCAGAGAATAAATGAGGAATCCGTGAGCACACCTGCTCATTCTGCATCATTCTTCTACTTATCTGATATTACGTCCAATGAAATGTCCCAAACAAAAAGGAATAGTGCTTGGTCACTTGAGTTATTATAGTTAACTAAGGGTATGTTTACATAACAACAATGTACTAAATACAGACGACAACATTGTCAAAACGATCCCCGTTCACACAGATCTGGGAAAATGACTAAAAAGGCTGTATTATGCATGCCAGACCAGTAGTCGGCGATGTCACTTTGTCAAGAAACACCCCTCGAACACGTAGCCTAATATACATGCGTGACCGTGACATGACATCGCCGTTTTCACAAATTCACGTTTTTGTTGTTTACATGAAGACGGTAAAGGCAAAACCTTGCACTTTGAAACCCGTTTTCAAATGTTCCCGCTTTCAGGCCCCCAAAAACGCCGTAATTGTGTAAATAAACGGCAAAAACGCATAAAAGATTTTCATTTTCATTTGAAAGTGTTGTCGTGTAAACGGCCCCTAAAACCAAAACCATAAAAGCATTTCCGTTACTTGAGATAAACATTAACTGAAAGAAAATATAAAACTTCAACTTATTTTATTTTAGTTTAACTTGATATACTAAAATAAAAATTAATAATAAATAAATGGCTAAATAATAAAAATGCCAAAACCGCAAACAAAATGACTAAAACATAAAATGAAAATGGAAAAATTTAAAACTAAATGAAAATATGATTAAAACTATAATAGTATCTCAGTGACTGACAATAAAATTTATTTGTTGTTCACTTTAGACATAAATGGGCAGAATATTTACATGAATGAATTTGGCAGATGCGACTCGTTCTCTGGGAATCGAACGCATGACGCTAGTGCTATGCTTTATGTTTTAAGATACAGGAATTCATACAGGTTAATTATCTAAATGGGTTTAAGCTACAACGTACGTTTTGAATGATCAACAAAGCAAACCTTCTAAGATTTCCTGTGTGGTCTGTGAGATTTTTAATGTTTTTGAAAGAAGTCTCTTCTGCTCACCAAGGCTGCATTTATTTGATCAAAAATACAGTAAAAACAGTAATATTATTGTGAAATATTATTACAATTTTAAATAACTTTTACAGTAGTGTACATCTCAATAATTAGAGTGATAGTATTCAATCAGACAGCTGCCGGTTTGAACAGCTACAGGAGTCGAGCCGTGACTGAACAAGCCAACACAACCCAAGCATGATCCAGCTCAACCAAACGCTTACAATGTCCTACGCCTAAACCCAGCAGCTGCGAGGTGGCGGGTCCATCAACAGCGATCTGACCCAACCCCAATCAACCCGAGTCGACCCAAGCCAGGGCTCAGGTGAGTCGCAGGCCATTCGACAGCAGGTAAGCTGCCCATCGGCGTTAATAATGCATCAGCATCCTATCATATTCCCCAGCGCTCTCATTGTGAAAGACAGAGGCTGTATTGAAGCGCTTTCATATCTGACTCCACAGAAAGGGCTCAGAACTTGGCTGGACTCGCTGACTCCGGGTCTGCTGGCTCGGCTACACTGCGGCTCTATTCATGGCCGGTCAAAGTCTGTCTGTTCCTTTCAGACGCCATACAAGCACACGGACCCGGTCTGTCACACGTGGGAGGACATGAAGCGACTCGCGCGACGAGGGACTCCAGGTCACAAGGTCAACGACTTTCAGAATGGCAGAACACAAGGGACGATTAGTTCATTCTTTATTGTTTTCAAAACTTCACGGGTCAATGTGTCAAGAACATGTCGAGAACTTCCCTTTTGTCATATTTGTCCCTAAAATCAAAAGAAAGAATTAAGAAACTATATTTTTCTTGCTGAAAATATATATTTTTATATCATTTTCATTAGTGAAGAAAAGTAATAATCCAAGTCTCATTACGAAAAAAATAATAATATCAATGTATTCATACATCATGGTAGAATTTATTTCATGCTTATTATAGTAATTTTATTTAATAAAAGTTCAATATTATTGTATTCCCCTAATGAAAAATATTCCCCTCTAATAAAAATTGATAAATTAATTCAAAAGAGAATTCAATGAGAATCTTGGGTAAAATACGCTGAATTTTCATGAAAGCAATGAAACAGAAAACAAACAACCAAAAAATATATAAATATTATACAACTATATATATATATAATTTATCAAATGTATAATTATAATAAAAATGTCAAATAAAATTTAACTTTTGAAAGCTAACAAAATATCTTTAAAATCCCAATCAAATATCATATAATTCTTTGAATTACAGCACATTACAGAATTTAAACGGGTCGATGGCTTACAAATAAAAGTAAAGTGACTCAAATGAGTCGGGAAATAAACTGGTTCTGGGATTCATGTCAGAGTACATATGAGTCCCACTGAGGGCAGATGAAAACCCAGAGCTATTTAAACTCTTAGATGTTCTCTGAACTGAAGTCTTGCGTCAAACTGTTATCTTCTCAGTTCTCAAACACACACACACAGAGAGAGAGACATACACCCCCCTGCGGGCCCCCAGTGTTTCCTGGGAAGAGAAGGGCCAGACAGAGCCCTGGCAGAATTGGCTCATGGTTGGCTGAGCTCCAAGGTCGCCAGTCGGCTTGGCCCTGGTTTGCAGCAGTCGGAGCCGCAGAGCAGAAGCGGTTCACTAACACACACACAGAACGGTCTGCTCACACACAGGGGAAATGGACGCAGAGGATTTTACATTAAAATGGGGGCAAAATCAAACACACATATATTAGACACACACAAACATTCTATTAATGAACTGAGAAAGAGACATTAATCACTTGTGTGTGATTCAGGACATAGACTGATAAGAATATATGACAAGTATATCACAAGTGAACCTTGCATATCAATAATGAGAGTCAAAATAAAGGCCTTAGTGACATCAGCCAAAAAAAGAAAGTTGGCAACCCATTAGATTTGGATGAAATTCAAAACATTTTGGGATGAGATTATGATTTTTCTCTTTAGAATTACATGTACTGATAAATTGTTCGAAAAAGGACCAGAATTATAATTTGGGGTCAGTAAGACTTTTTTTATTTATTTTTTTATTTAAAGAAATGTTTTTAGCAAGGATGCACAACTGTTTTCAACATTGATAATAATTAGAAATGTTTGTTGAGCATCCAATCATCATATTAGAGTGATTTCTGAAGGATCATGTGACACTGAAGACTGGAGTAATGATGCTGAAAATACAGCTTTGCTCACAGGAATAAATCACATTTTAATATATATTCACATAGAAAACAGTTATTTTAAATTATAATAATCTATCACAATATTCTTGTTTTCACTGTATTTTTGATCAAATAAATGCAGCTTTGGTGAGCAGAAGAGACTCCATTCAAAAGCAAAATAAAAAAGTCAGTTCAGCTTTTAAATGCATTAGAAAACAGAAAAATCTGCAAAAACCTAATTGAGAAAGCAGTCTTTTTCATGACTAGTTAAGTGTCATATCTTAGTATTTCAAAATGCATCCAAAAGCCTTTATAAAAGCATGTGTGTGTGTGTGTTGTCGCCCTCCCTCACAGGAGCCACGGTGTCTCTGTCTTATCACCACGCAACACACACACCAGCGCACTGGCCAAACAACAAATTCCACCGCCTCTGTCACTCCGTCCACGTCACACACGGCTGTCGCAGCTCCTATTCAACACTAAAGAGAGAGAGAAAGAGAGAAAGGAGAGACAGAAAGAAAAAGGAGAGACAGAAAGAGGTAGAGCTCTGGGCAGACAGGCAGTCTGGCCCTTCACGCTTCCTTTGTGTGTGTGTTTGTGGTGGAATAAGGGCCGTCTGTACCAGGACCGAGGGTACGGAACATCCCTCAAGCGCACAGTTGCTCTCTTGGGACTCTGATTCTGATAAGTGTTGCCTACTGCATGCTTGAGTGTGTGTGTGTGTACGAGTCTGGATGTCTAGACGAGAATTTTTCATTCCCAGTCCTGGGGACGCCCAGGACACAACCACACACACACACACACGGAGAACGTATGAACAGAAATGCAAAAGCACGCCAATAAACTACTAGAGAAAACCTAGTAGAAATTAGAGATGCAAGACTATATGCAATATTAAAATCACTAGTCCGTGTGTTGCATAAATAAACTAGCTCAATATGTATTTATGTACATATACACATACATGTGTACATAATACACACATACACACACACACACAAACACACATATATTTATACACATATGTAAGCTTTAAATATGTATGTGTAAATATACATATATTTACACATATAGGGTGCTATAGTCATATTTATACATATAGGGTGCTATATATATATATATATATATATATAATATATGTATAAAGTCCTGAATAATTAGGCTGGTCTTGGACTCATACAACCATAATCAGGCATGTTTTTGGGGATATTTACACACATCCTTGGATTTAATAACAGATTGAAACATGAACAGACTACACGGGTCTCGAAACATGTTTATAAATGTTGGATTATTTGTTGCGTTGTCTTAAAGGGGTCATATAATGCTATTTTTATACAAGTTAATATGAATGTTTAGGGTCTAAATTAAAACTTTGTAATATACTTTTATTAAAAATTCTCATTAGTATTGTAAGAAAACACTCATTTTACCTGGTCAAAAACAGCTGTTTTCAGCACGCCGTTTCAGTGCATATGCCTTTAAATGATAATGAGCTTCGCTGACTCCGCCCCTCTGTTCTGCGGGCGTTTAGACACAACGCACGTGGAGTGTTGCCTTGACAACAGCTGAGGGTATAATTTGGAGAAAGAATGGCAGTCTCTGAGGACACATCTGTGCAACCGTATCAGTTTGAACCGGAGTCGCACCTGGAATAAGATGACGGCCGCAAAGAAGTTTGACAATTAAGGCTCGAACAGGACGTTTCTGAATGGTTGGTTAACGTAATGTTACTTTGATCTATTTTTGTATGCACTGGCAGGCAGTGGTGGAGGAAGTACTGAATCTCAGTACTTAAGTAAAAGTACAAATAACCAGAGACATATTTACTTTAGTGGAAGTAGAAGTACCACAATGACAACCCTACTTAAGTAAAAAGTACCTGATTTTAAATGTACTTTAAGTATTAAAAGTAAAAGTACTTGCATAACAATTTTTTCTCTTAATGTCTATATTCTAATGATTAATAAAACAGTTCATCCTAACTCATTCAACCTAATAATCCTATAATGATGGAAAAGCCGTTATTTTTTAAGTTTTTGTCACCATTTCTGAACAAGCTTGCAATTAGGCAATATATACATCAAGCTTAATTTGACGGCGTTTGGCTGTAAACGCGATTAATTTATGGTGTAATTCTGAACCTCTTGGCTTGCCATACTAATCCTACCCAAACGTATAATAGGCTACACACCCACACCACTACTGAACCTACCCATGCGTATCCTATGCACGTAAAAACAAATTTCCGTGTATAAATTGCACGATAAACACACTGCGTGCTATAGAGACGCATTTAGTGTGACCGGGTTGATATATCTATATGGCAACCAAACTTCACTGGTGAGACAAACGTGCGATGAACGGACGGTCAGGATGACGTTTTGGCAGGGGAAAACTGATCAGAAAATGTAACGAAAATGTAACAGAACGTGTAGAAATGTAGTGGAGTAGAAAGTATAATAATTGCTGCAAAATGTAACAAAGTAAAAGTAATAAGTATGCACTATTGATTCTACTTAAGTAAAGTAAAGATATGTGAAAAATGTACTTAAGTAAAGTAGCGAAGTATTTGTACTTCGTTACATTCCACCACTGCTGGCAGGGTAGAGTTGTGAGATACGAACGCTGTGTGTTTACTGATGTATACGTTAGTTCATTGACAGATTGACGTTACAACTAATGGTCATGAAAAACTTTTTTTTCACGATTTGCAAAGATTAATATAAAGGTTAATAAAACTTTACACTCACTTCTTCTGGAGGTTCAGCAGGGACACGAATAGTTGCTACCAATTCTTTTTTCAGGAGCAGCTTCTTAGCAAAACCAGCTTTATACTGACCCTCGTTTATAAAGCAGTCTGGTGAGAAATGATTTGCGAATCGCACAAACATGAAAGCATTGACGTTGCTCGTGGGGACTGTGTTCGTTATTACACCCAAGAACAGAACACCACAATCGCTTAGACACCATTCTGCTCCAGCGTATCAACAATGACGGACTATGATGACAGCTCGCTCAGGGCGGGTCTGAGTTGAAACGCTGCTGTCAATCAACAATCGTGGGAGGGGCGTGCGAGCTTGTGACGTCACACGGTCAGACGGCTCGATTTGAGACAGGGGAAAACATATAAGGAGATTAAAACAAAAACACTGGATGGATTTTTATCATTATATGATGGTTGTGTACAGGCACTGCCAACACACATTTCAGTACAATCAACTTGTAAAAGTGCATGTATCATTATATGACCCCTTTAAAAACACAACAATCAAGGATGAAAGCTCAAAAAAGGCCAAAGCCACCCATCTGAATGTGATGTTTCTCAGATGTGATGTTTCTCAGCAGGTTTTATTGTGCAAGCTGTTGCTAAATACATTTTTTTTTTTAAATCTAGGTAAACTAGTTAACCTCACTAAACCGTTAATAGACAACAAATGTGGTCTGTCTGGTTTACAAAGCAGCTTATTATAAGTTGCACATTGTATACCGTCACATAACGGCCTGCCCAACTTGTTGCTAAAGTCTCAAACAAAACTTTTAAATAACATTCAAAGATTCAGTTACAAGAACGTCTTCCCCATAATGGTTTTTCACACTGAGAACGATTTGCAATGACCAGACAATATACATCAGCCCATGCATGAAGGTCTCAGAAGCAGCAGGACGCTGAACGATTCCTATCGGCCCTCAAACTCATTCGTCTGGCCATTAACATGATGGATGTTGTCTGTGATATCTGAAACACTGAACATGTGATAGAACACGCAATTAAACGGCGGATGAACGGCACATACCGGCCACTTTTTCCCTGATTTAGGGGGATCAGAGGGGATTGTGGGTGAGGATAAGAAGGTAACGAGACACGAGCTGGAGATTTATTCCAGTCTTTTAGCCCGTATATCAGAGACAGATATGTGTGATTTCCTGTTCTTCTGGAGATGTCATTACCCGCATGTGTTATAAAGTGTAATGGATGGCCCCGGAGGAGTCGTTTGTGATAATGAAGATGAGGCCTGACCCGCTCTCAAACATGATTGCTCGCGTGTTCAGACACCCGCCGCTCACTCTCATTCTTGCTGCGTATCAGATAAAGGACAGCTTCATTTACCTGCTACATGCAGGTACAAAATGATCAATCGCCAAATGCTAAAGAACAAAAAACTTTAGTTTAAAGTTTACCAAAGAAATTCAGCTAGAGTTATAAATATAAATACACATTTGGCATCACCGATACCAAAACTGCTACTGATGTCTCTGTGAAATTGACATTTTTCTCAATTTTAGCCAATAATTATAGGCATTCTGAATTACAGTATAATTGAAAGCTAACATTTATACTTAAGCTAAACTTATACCGTAACTTAGCGTCTAACTCAAACACTGGCCAGTGAAATCGAACAATTAATTAGCCAATGGCTAATGATAGACATTTATTAGTTGCCTAGCATTAAAATGTATTCGCATATGCGAGTGATTTACTGTAGAGGGTTTCTTCTTAATGCTACAAATGTTTTTCAGTCAAGAGCAGTGAGTGTCTTTTGTTCTTTGATTAACATTAATGACAGACATCACAGCAGCAGGTTTATTAGGCTTCTGTCACTTTAAGATGACGCGGATCTGACGACGCACATCCTATTTTCTCACATCTCTTCACGTACATTTAAGACTTCATTTATCTAATTTAATTGTGCTTGCGTGTATACTCGACAAAACAGGCATTTTGGCATAATTCTGTGTGCTTTTGTCCATTCAAGCGCTGTCTGAAGCGGCTTTCTGTGCGCAGGAGTGTGTGTGTGTGTGTGTCACACAGACAGGAGATTCACAGACGTGTGCCTGTAGTAACGTACTGCCTTCTCTTTTGTGTCTTATCGCGCGTAAATGGTTTAAAAGCATTTGCTTGAATAAGACAAGAGTGTGATCATGTATTGTAACGCTAGCCAAAGGATGACGGGAAAAAAACAGATACTGCGTTAATTGCGTTAAAAAGAATTTACACGTTAAACTGGAAAAAATAATAGCGTGCGTTAACGTGTTAATTTTGACAGCACTGATATATAAAAAAATAATAATAATAAAATAAAATAAAAAATATATATATAAAAAGAATCTGGAAGTTTTTTAAAATTTATTTAAAAAATATTTTTAGACTTATTCTTTCAATGAATATACACGCATATTTGTTTTCCAGTAGTTAGTAAGTAAATATACTAATTTATTACAATTTAATTGAAAAATATATATTTAAAAAAAATAAATAATAATTAACAGGACTAAAAATACAAAAATTCTACTACTACTGTTTTTGTTTTTTCAAAAAAATACTGCAAAACACATGGTTGTTTAGAAATATTATTCATTTGGACGATTATTTATTTATGAAATGAATAACTATTACCATGGTAACACCTGATGTATGTGTGTGTGCACAGATGGCAGTTGTGTGATACAGTCAGCTGGTGAATTATTCATTCTTAATCCAGTGCATCTTAAAATAATTAGTTTTTCTGTCTCTAGGAGGAAGTGAAATGTCACGATTCTATAATTAGACAGAGACAAATATTTTGTTTTGAAAATAAAACAAATATTAGAGTGAAGAGATCAGATGGGTGGAGAGGTGGAAAGGGCCGATGATGCCAGAAAGAGAGTTCATGTGTTGTTGTGAATGTGTGATTATGTGCATCATCATTACAAATATCTGTGTGCTGCTTACCTTCAGACGGTCTTTAGGGAGGGCCACAGCACCTTTCTTGATGACCTCTTGAACTCTCTCCACTGATAGGTCACTTCCTGCCTGCTCCAGTCGCTGGCTGAAGAATCCAATCACCTGAGACACAAACAGTCAATAGCTGTGTCACTGTGGCTCTTTTTACATACGTCATCAATGACTTGTGCCTCAGAGCGGCAGATGAAACACAATAAACACCGTCATGATATCTTGTGTTCTGATGCTGGTGTTTGGAAACGCAATCATGTGAGACGCTTCTGGGAGGGAATTAAACCGAATCATTTTGATGACAGACTGACTTTTCATGCATTTTTATGCACATTTTTAGAATTTATGCACATCTTGGTATTTCCATCCAGCTTTTTTGATGCGATAGCCCAAAATTCGTTGATGTAAACAACATGGCTAATGCCATGACATCAGTGCAATGCTGTAAATTATGATGTTTGCACAGTGTGTGTGTGTGTGATACAATATCCCAGAATGCAATGTAATGATGAATGAATCAACAGCAATAATCCAACATTACTCATCGCAGTGTCAAAAGGACTCCCTGGTAGAATAGATATAGTATCTCAATGGGACCTTCCTGGTTAAATAAATACAATTAAAAAGCTAAAACCGTGTCTAACCCAGAAAAAAGCAAACAGAACCCATAATAATCTGAAGACATTTGTACGAAAAAATGTAATATGCAAAATTACTGTACTTATTTCTAGCATGACAACATTTTATTTTTCTTATGCAGCACACAGTATATACTGTGCAATATGCAGTGCACTAGTATTACATTAATTCAGTTTTGGATGAAAGCAATTTTATTCTGCGTGGTGTGTTTAAGGCTGGAGGGGGTCATGCAGCATTAATGCACCAGTGTGAGTGTGTGTTTAAAGAGGGAATTTACTTCCTGACTTCTGTAGGATTACCCCCTGGGCTTCTACTGCACAATATAAAGCAGTAGGTTTAGTGTAAATCTCTTCATCTATATGAATGTTTGCACTGAGGATTTTGAACCATGTGCTAGAGTATCATCTTTAGAGAGTGATACGGACAGCCACGTGAACAACATATCTAAGCAATAGCAAAAGCTCTGTTCCAAAATCTAGTGAGGTGCCAATCTAAGGCAACATATTTAGGCATATAAGCTTTTGCAGTACAATGGTACAGTGATGGTAACATATACCATAGTAGGTCTTTTTTTAGTGTTTTGTTGTTAAAAGTTACCTAGTTTTGACCAAACTCAATGTTTTTACATATAATTATTTATACACATTTAATAATCTTCACAACATGTCAATGTAAAACTCTATACTGGAGTCAACAGCAATCGTGTGAATTGCTGCTCATGAAGAGTGTTTCAAATCAGTCACTTCGGGGTTCAGTTTCAGCTAGGATGGCGTCTGTCGGTGTATACACTAGATCGCTCACTATGGTTTGGATCAGAGCTGGAACACACAGTCAGTGTCTCACCGTGTCAAGGTTCTGCATGATATCCTGGAAAGAGGGATGCGAGCGAAACTGTTCGAACAGTTCTCGCTTATAGAGCAGCGCGTACAGCAGGTTGGGGTTGTGATGGAGGGAATTACTCAAACAGGAGTTTATAATCTCCAACATCATTCTGATCACCTCCTCGATGACATTCAGATCCTGAGCCTGAGGGGAAAAAGAGAAAATGCAGCAAGTAATGACAGAAAAAAAAAAAAAAAAAGTTTACTCTGCATTTTAAGGCAAATGATTTCTGAAGGATCATGTGACACTGAAGACTGGAGTAATGATGCTGAAAATTCAGCTTTGATCACAGGAATAAATTACATTTTAAAGGCACACTGTGGAACTTTTCAACCTTTATAATATATTACCAAAACCCATTGAGATGGTACATCGACTTACAATAGGTTGAATGACACGTCTGCCGTAGCCTGACGGGGTCTGTATCGCTTTTCCTAGCACTATGTAACTTCGGGTTTCGGGTAGGAACCCGAGCACAAAAAGAACTACAAAATTCAACCGCTTTACGGCATACGTCACTTCCCCCACCACCCACAACTTCCTCAGATTCTGACGTGAGAGCTCAACTCGCGTTTGATTGCCGTCTGTATGTTTTCGTCATGGCCGAACCAACAGCTACAAGGAAGAAGGCAAAGGTAATAGGACACTAAAAAATAAGAAAAAGGCATAGTGACAAATGAAAAGCCAGGACGAGGATCACCATTGGTCCAGCGTTCGCTCGCTGGCGTGAGCTACAGGAGGAGGAGGGGTGCCCGACCGATGCTGACGCTTGCCTGCACACAAATGCCGTTTCCAAGGTGACCCAGATAAATCATATAAGCAGTGTAGTAGTTTGATGGTGTTAAGAGTGTAATAAAATGCCCACAGCCCATTGTTCATTTCTACACACAAACACAGCCCGCCACAGTGCAGGGCTCGCACAAATAAAGTCGACTCATGTCAAATGTACATTAAATGTAGTGAACGTTCCCACGACTCAGTGCCCACAAACACTACACACAACATGTCCCACGGTTTCTGTAAAACGAAACCAACACACATAAGTTACAGTCAGCTCAGGCCGACGGTGATTTTAGTGCAGTAAATGTGCCCGGCTCGCCGTCCCGCGCCCACATTCACTGACAGACATGTTAGCACTAAGCCCCACGGGGCTCGCCCCGCTCGCTCTCTCTCAGCAGACTGCTATAAGGGAATCGAGCGCGGCAAGGCTGCAAACACTGCAAGCACACACAATCTAAAGACACGGGAGGCTGACCCACTGTCTATGGGCTGACCGGTTGACTGTTTGTTGACTTTTGCGACAGTGCTGCGGAGCTTGTGGCCTCTAGGGACGCTAGACGTGAAAGTTACAGGTCAAGCGCCACTAGTGGCCAAAAGTTCCGCGGTGTGCCTTTAATATATATTCACATATTTTAAATTGTAATAATATTTCACAATAATACTGTTTTTACTGTATATTTGTTCAAATAAATGTGAGCAGAAGAAAATTTTCAAAACCATTAATAAATCTCGTCAACCATAAACTTTTGAACGGCTTGATCAGTGATAGTGATCCAAACGACACTAATTGTCTCCTGACCTTTGCATCCCTGGTTCAAACGCATGGACTAACATGCGGTCTAGGAAGGTGCCAACAGTGCAGAGAACACCACACTGTGTGTGTGTGTGGGTTAAATGGGTTAACATTTCCCTGTGCTCTGCTGCAGTCTGGGCGGTCACACTTTTTCTGGGTCACACACACACACACACACACACACTTAAAGCGGGGGGCAACAGAAATGCATCTTTTCTTCCTTTCTGCAGTCGCATCATATATATTTCATGCATCCAATTGAAGCATGTTTGAAGCGAAGGCTGTATGGATGTATAGAGCGTGTCAGTGTGTGTGTGTGTGTGTGTGTGTGTGGGGGGGGGGCATTTACATCAGCAGCTTGTTCAATGCAAACCAAGAAATCCCCACAAACCTAGATACTGGCTCACTGGCCTTAACCCGTGGTTAAAATTGATGTTAAGACAGGTATAATTGCATTACAAAACTATAAAGCATTATATCTTGAATAAATAATTATAAGAGTTATAGTACTAAGGGACTACTTCAAAGAGTGCAATTCATTATAAAATACACAACATAACATGCCAATATACTGTTTAAACATTTGAGCATGAGCTAGATATTATAATGTATTATAACTGTAGTAGCTGTTGTTTATGAGAACATCTTCACATAAACCATTGCAAGAGATTCTTCTCTTCAGTAACACAATGCATTTGACATTCAAATTCGTTAAAACATTTTTTTTTTTTTTAAGTCTCTGAAGAGCGTTCAGTCAATGACTTTTGACCTCCTCATTTCCTTTTCTCCCACTGTCCTTCCTATACAGAGTCTCTGCCTGCAGCCATCTCGGCTCCTCTTTATGTTATTCATCTATTGCTAATTCTCAAGACTGATGTCAGTTCCGAGCCACAAATCTCTCCGGACAAAAGCAAGTCAATGGAACAGAATGTGCAATCCGGTTTCCATAGGAACGAACACACACACACACACACACACACACACACTTTGTGTGGAAGCTAACAAAAGTGATTTTAGGAGATGACAGCTCGAGAAAGCTCAGAGTGTGTGTAGTGAAACACAAAGCCAGGAATGTACAAAAACACACAGTTTTATGAATTAGCTTCAATGACTGTACGACAAACAACCACAGCATCGTTTACAACACTGCAAACATAATTCAACTCCTGGAAGAGAAGGAGAGAGAGGAGAGAGAGAGAGAGAGAGAGAGAGAGAGAGAGAGAGAGAGAGAGAGAGAGAGAGAGAGAGAGAGAGAGAGGAGAGAGAGAGAGAGAGAGAGAGAGAGAGAGAGAGAGAGAGAGAGAGAGAGAGAGAGAGAAGAGAGAAATAGAAAGAAAATAAAAAACAAAGAAATAATAAAATAAGATAAAAAGGAAAATAAAAAAGAAAGTAAGGTAAATAAAAATAAAATCAAACAGAAGAAAAGAAAAGATAGAAAAAAGAAATAAAAAGGAAAATATAAAAAGAAAAAAGGATAAGAGGAAAAATAAAATAAGTAAGAAAAATACAATAAAATAAATCAAATTAAAATAAAACAAAGAAAAGAAACTCATCCTGCAGTGATTTTGCTCCAGATATGAATGTTTCTTCAGTTGGAGGAGAGGAGAGTTCAGTTGAGGAGAGTTTGCTGCTTCTTTAGGAAGTGATCAGACTGACTCGCATGACAGTAGGAAGGTCACATGACAATAACAACATGGCGGATGTAGTACATCCGAATTTCATTCATACTACTACCCATTTTATTACTATTTAGAACATATTTTTTTAACGGTCGTGAAGTAAGTTCAAATTCAAATGTAGTAGCTACTCAGACAAAACGTGATTTTGGATCTCACTCAAAGAGCCAGAGACATACGTGTGTAAAGCGCTCAGTCCTGCTGACCTCAGAACGAATCAGTCTCACAGTGGCACCAGTGCCAGAAGAACAAGGGCTTTACTGGAAAGACAGCAGGTTTTGGAAAGGCCTTTGTGATTACTGCAGTTTGTGTTCTGCTTGAGACTCACGCCGATATTTCCTCTGGAAACGCACACACAAACACACGTGCACACGAGTAAGCCGCCTTCAGTGTCCCCATACGGCACCATCTGTTAATACCTGAACCGTGGCGACAGAAAAAACACCATACTTGATGTCAGGACACGTATAAAGGCGACATCTGACACCAACGCATGATGCAAGAGCCTGAGAAGATGTAAACTTCATTGACCCCAATGTTGGATTTAAAGCTGGAAAGTGTCATTTAGGCGCCTCTAGTGGCAGCAAACAGAACTGCAGAAATAATGACTGATTTCAAACAGGTTTTCGTGAAAAACGTGCATTAAGTACAGAGCCCTTGCAATATTTCTGACCCTAAAATTAGGGATGTGTTGAAGTTCATCAAACAGAATGACCAAATTAAAATACATAAACAGAAAAAATAGTCGAATATTTAATGCTTTCATTATTTCTTATATCCCTTTCTATTCTAGATTCTACCATTTTGGACAATGTTTGAACTTTTGTATTCATAGCACTTCTCGAGATATTGCCTCCTGAAGATGAATCGCATGCTGTATTCCTCATTTGTAAGTCACTTTGGATAAAAGCATCTGCTAAATGAATAAATGTAAATGTAAAGTGATAGTTCACAAAAAAAATAAAGAAAAACAAAGGAAAATTCTGTAATTAACTACTCACCCTCATGTCGTTCCAAACTTGTACGACTGGTTAATCTTCTAAACACAAATTATGATATTTTTTAATCAAACCTGGGAGGTTTCTGTTCCTCCACTGAAAATCCATGCAATTTAAAAGATCCAAAAAGATCATTACGGCATTGCGAAACTAATCTATGCTGTTTAATATAAGTCTTGTGAAGCGATATGATCGATTTAAATGATGAACAGATTTAATTGAGGCTTTTATTCACGTATAGCTTGTGCTTCTGTATATGCATGCGTGTTGATCAATGTTTAGATGCAAATAAAATCTTAATCAAATCTGTTCATCACATAAAGTCTCTTCACAAGACTTGAATTAAACCGCTTGATTCATATGAATTTGTTTTATGACGCTTTTATGATCTTTTTGAATCTTCAAAGTTTTGGTTAGATGGACTTCCAATGGAGGGACAGAAATCTCTCTGGATTAATGTAAAATATCATAATTTGTATTATGGTTTGGAACGACATGAGGTGAATAAACAATGACAGATTTTTATCTTTTCGTTTTCGGGTAATAATCATTTTTGGCTAATCCGTTCAGGTTTATTTCTACAGTGCGGATGTCGAGTTTGCAGCAGTTGTGCTGATGACATAAGCCCAGCCGAAGCCCTCCGCTCTGGGTCGGGTTCCTCACACCTTCCCCTTCCCACCAGACAGAGGAAATTCCTGCCTTCCGTTCCCATGACGACCCCCTACACGTCGGAAAAGATCTGCGGACGCAGCAGTCGGGAATATTAACGGGGTGGGAGACTGTCGCCCCTGTTATTAACCAAATTTAAGTAGATACTTATGAAACAAACGTGCAGGACGGGATCAGACCAAACCTGGAGATTCTCGTCTAGACCTGCGGTTCTCAACAAACAGGTCAAAGGTCCGTTCAAACTGGTGAACAATACTGGTCTGGTACTTGATGTTCGAAGTGAAATGTAAATGTAAAGCAAAAGCAGTTGAGAAGGACGTCTGGGAAACCAGATCAAACTACAACCTAGAAAGAAGCTGGAGGTGTCTAGACAGAAACAGGGAGTGATAATTAGACGAGAAGAACGTAGGAGTGAATTAGGGATGAGAGCGATATGCTCTACAGTACAGACTAATGAGATTACACACACACACAGAGAGAGAGAGAGAGAGAGAGAGAGAGAGAGAGAGAGAGAGAGAGAGAGAGAGGAGAGAGGAGAGAGAGAGAGAGAGAGAGAGAGAGAGAAGAGAGAGAGAGAGAGAGAGAGAGAGAGAGAGAGAGGGAGGGAAAATCAGGGTCAGATGTTAATGTGTGAACAACCCGAGTGTGTGGAACAAATCCCACACAGACACAATCAAAGCACTTCTGTAGATAATTCAAGTATCTTCTAATCATCTAGTCTAATCATACACACAGATGTTATGCTGTGTTCTATTAATATTTTTCATTAATTAATATCAGTCTGATGTACATTCATCAGAAGAGTCACTGTGAGTGGAATGTACATATAAACACTATTGTTTGGGGTCAGATTTTTGTAAAGAAATTAATACTTTATTCAGCAAGGTGGCCTTAAATTAATGAAAAGTGACATTTCTATCCATCTATAATTTATATAATGAATACTCAACCAAGAACCCTGACAAATATTGATAATGATCAGAACTGTTTCTTAAGCTGCAATTAATCATATTAGAGTGATTTCTGAAGGATCATGTGACACTGAAGACTGGAGTAATGATGCTGAAAATTCAGCTTTTATCACAGGAATAAATTATATTTTAAAATATATTCACATAGAAAACAGCTATTTTAGATTGTAATAATATTTCACAATATTACTGTATATTTGATCAGCCTTGGTGAGCAGAAAAAAAGTAAAAAATGTGGATGCATGAGAAATCTGAACAGCATGGGTTATGCACCAAAGATTAACACTTATGGTAAAGGGTTTTATTACATCACTAACTGTCAGTACATAAGCCAATATGACTCATAAACCTAGAGAGAGACAAAGAAAGATGCTACTGAAAATCAAATTGTGTGTATGTGCATTGAGAAATAGATAGAAAGGAACAGGAAGTGCAGATGCATCCAGTGCCAGACAGTCATTAGTCATCTGTCTGTGTGCATACGTGCATGAGAGCGCACGCGCGCGCGTGTGTGTGTGTGGTCTAATGATCAGCTAATGACTGTGATGTCAATACCATCTAAGCCAGTAAGAGGCAAACTCCTGTCTCCATGGTTACAAGCCCTTATGCTCTCAAGCAGAGGTCAGGGGTCAAAGGTCAGGTCAAGGCGAGACACTGATCCCAAGAGGTAGATGGTCGTCGCCATGGGAACAGTCAGGTAAATGACGGAAGTGAGACGGGGCAAATGGAGATTCATCTTTAAGGTAAATCGGTGAATCTTTTACTGCTTCACAGAGATTTGAACACCGGTTTGACACATGATGATCAGAAAGCGAGTGCTGGACTACATATTGGCTTTTGGAGGACGTTGAGGAAAACAAGCTCAGCGTTTCCCGCCCGTAAACGCTCCAGCTGCTGCTGCGACAATCAAAAGAGCCTTTAAACAGCAGAGATGAGAGGATTGAGAATGGAACAGATGGAGAAGAAAACGAGGAAGGAAAAGAAGGGCAGAGGAAGAGACAGGTAGAAAGTGTGTGTGTCTTTAGGGAGATGGTAAATAGGTCACTTTCTGACCTGTATTAAGACATTGAGACATCCCATAATCGTGGCACTGCAGTCTCTCTCTCTCTCTCTTCGTACAGATCAGGGTTATTATAGTTAACTAAAACTTAAAGGGATAGTTCACCCAAAAATGATGATTTACTCACCCTCAAGCTATCCTAGGTGTATATCCTTTTATCCGTATTTAAAACTTTATCGACTACAATAACTAGCTTCCGACAGGCGGCCTACGCATCGATTTACGGTGAAAGAGTAACACTCGCCCTCACGCACAACGTAATGACGAACGTGGAAGCGCAGAGGATAGAGCAAAACAAAACACTTAGAAGTCTAAAAACGACCATTTTTAAAGAGAAATGTCGGAGGAGCTTGAGTTTGTTGCCCTGCCCTGTTAGTTTGAACCGCGAGAGACGTCAAAGCTTACGCGACTACATCCTACATCCTACGTCACACATCGCCAAGTGTTACTCTTTTGGCGTATGTCGACTTGCGTAGGCCGTATGTCAGAAAGCTAGTTATTTTAGTCAATACATTTTTAAATATGGATTTTTTTCATATTTTATCATGGATGGATGCACTTTTATCATGGATGGATGCATTTTTATTCACTGCCATTATAAAGCCAGGACAATTTTTTAATATAACTCCGATTGTATTCGATTATACACCTAGGGTGGCTTGATTTTTGGGTGAACTATCCCTTTAAACCTTAAAATAACTTTTGTTACTTAAAATAAAATAAACATTAACTGAAATAATGAATTTTTTGTTTTTACCCCAGCTAATTTCTCATTTTCATACGCATGTCGGCTGCTTGACGTCTTGGAAATGCAGTCAGATTTTAGATAGCTGGCGATATCCATTTCATAAGATGTTCTGCATGTACAGACACACAGTCTTAACATCACAAACTGCATCTGTTCCCATAGATTGAAGGAAATCCCATGGCGATAACAGTGACAGCAGACAAAAACAGTGTGTGTGTGCGTGTGTGAATGTTGTTTGTCTTATAAGATATGACAGAGGAAAGGCTTGCAAAATCAAATGAAGTCTAAACTCGTGCTTGATAACTGCCGTTTTGGACATCCTTCCCATAAAACTCCTCTGAGAAACACAGAAATACACAGAGCCGGAGCGCAATCATGCGCTTCTACTGAAGAAAGGGCGGTTCTGGGAAAACTGGCTCTGCATTGGCTCTTAAACCCGCTGGAGGGACAACATCCTCACAAAGTCCGGTCTTCAAAACAACAACATCAACAAAATAGACAACACAAACCTAAATGGCTTCTGTAATAATGACACTTGAAAACAAACATGCAATGCAATGTGCACTAGGGGACGAATACTCTAATCGTGCTGTACAGCTACTTAATTACATTTTATGAGTTCCAAAAAGTTTATAAATTTTTTTTTTTGATTAATTAAAATAATATAATATATAATAATATATTTTAATATTTTTTGTATTCATCCATTATAATTAATAATAATTGATTACTAATTTAAAGAACTACTGTTTTTTACTCAAATACCTTCTGAAGGCTTCATCAGAGCTTATAATAGCATTTTTATTATTATTAATAATAATAATAAATAGATAGGAATAAATAATCATTATTATTTGTAATCATTATAATTATTATTATGTTTTACTATTATTATTTAAATAATATTAATGATACTTTTATATATTTTTTACAATTACAAATAATTGATTGGTATTAATTTGACTAATTTCAATAACTTCTAAATGCTTCTCCAGATGTATATTATTATTATTATTATTATATTTCTTATTATATTAATAAAAATAAAAAACAATACATAATAATAATAATAATAATAATAATGACAATAATAAATTGTTTTTTATTTGATTATTATTAAATATTTTTATTTATTTATAATGGATTACTATGAATCTTATTTGTACATTTTTCTACCTTCTGAACGATTCACCAGAGATTGTGATGGCATAAAGAAGCTAAATCAAATTATTTTGGGTGTTAAAATATGCTCTCAGAAACTAGGAGTACGTCTCATAAAAGAAGTTTTTTTTTTTTCGTAGGCAGATTATGTAGTAACATAGCAAGTGATGTCATCATTTAGTGGAACTGTGGAAACTGATGGAAAAGGGAGTGTGAGTGAAGATATTCAGATAGAGAGAGAGAGAGACAGATGGACAGATGAAGAGGAATAGATGTGAATGGAAGGAGAACGAGGCACAAAGCAGGGGTGCGGGGCTTAATCAGGACAGCAGACAGCAGTCTGACCCACCCAGACACACAGCAGACATCTGCAAGGCTCCGGCCTCAGGCTGTTTGTGGAGCAAACACACACACACACACACTGAAGACTCCCATCTTCTCACACACACTCCATTTACATCCCCATTGTCCCAGACACCCGACCCCCTCTCTAGGGGGCATCAGAGCAGGTTGGCTGCTGCCCTCTAGGGTCGAATCCACTGACCTAAATGACCTCCTGAAATAGCCCCTCCCCCTTTCCTCCCAAGCCCCGCCCTCCCTTTATGTCTACTATGTGTCTTTATGTCTAGCCAGAAGGACTGTCTACTGTCCACACACACTGACACACACACACACACACACTGACACACACACACACACACACACACACACACACACACACACACACACACACACAGACACACAGACACACAGACACACAGACACACAAACACACAGACTTAGGACTAATGATGCTCTATGCTCATGTCAAGGGCTCAAGGTTGCTGTTTACACCTGGTTTTAACATCCGATGATCAAATCACAAGTTGAGGCCAAAGCAAATGTGTATCGGCGGGGCTGGATGCTTATTTTTTACCAAGGAGCACATGTGCTACTAATTTGACAATTTTAGGAGCGCATAAACAAGTTTAGGTGCGCGATGAAAATGTGTCAAATAATTAGTTTTTTCTTAATAAAAAAAAGTATATGAGGAGACATTTAAAAGGAACATGATTTCATTTATTTGAATGTAAAAATCATTCTAGGTTTTTAAAATATTTCTGCTTCATATTGTATTTATTTAATAATAAACAGAATTACTTATAGTAACACTGAATTAAATTCCAGATACAGTGTGTTGTGTAAGTGAAAATACCAATAAAAAACAGAAAAGAATATGTTTTGCATAATGCGGGACTTTTAATTATAAACAAGCAGAAATGCAACGAGACTCTTATTTTGAAATGTCTTCACTACTTCCATATGCTCATTTAGACAATGAGGGTGATCAAATATGCACTCTTAAAAAAAGTAAATATTTTCATAATACATCAACCATAAATCATAAGCATTTATGTAATGCATAACTTGGGCAATGTCACCTCTAATAACAGATCCCTCTAAATTGTAATGTAGACGTGCATTTTCTGTAAAGCTGCTTTGAAATGATATGTATTGCGAAAAGCGATACAGAAATAAAACTTAGAATTTGGAATTTTAGAATTATAGAAATGAATTTAATTTAATTGAATAAGCAATTGCTTGGCATAAATGTGGCTGTTGCAGCAACGAATTTCCTTTGAAATGTACACCACTCATATTAATTTGATTAAATCATAGCCTTTAGAAGATTAATAATCACATATCACGCCATATCATGATTCAGGCCACAAATTTAAGACCTCTTAAAGACTTCGGACCTTAAAAATTAAAAGAAAATTGAATTTAAGACTTTTATTTGCACATCTTAATACATTTTACAGTTCGCACACATCTATTTTTAGTCACAAATGCATGAAATGCTGGAGCCCTGATGGGTAAATGTGAACCAGTGAATTGAGGGATTGACTCACATAGTCGGGCAGGACGGTTCTGTCGTCTGCTCCCAGAGACCCATGCAAGGACTGGGTCGCCTGCTCCAAAACTTTATTGTGCTTCTTAGACAGCAGAGCAAACAAACTGAGAGAAAGAGAGAGAGAGAGAGAATTAGAACCACAAAGTCTTGCTTGAAATCATTACACAAGATTGTATTTGTCTCGTCTGTCACCGTATCAGCAGAAAATCAAAACAGCGTGTCACGATGATGAACGACAGTGCCTTGTAAACCTGCTGCGTTTGTTTTGCCTACCAGATTTTCAGATGTATAAGATCGTAATCTCCTCATATGCCAACGAGGAGAGTCGTCACAGCTGAGAAATTGCATCTTAACCGATGCTACCCATGCAAAGATAGGCAACTTTAATATGCGGACTTCTGCAATACCTTGCTTTGGAAAACATTCAAAGGCAGCACGACATGTATTCTTCCTGGAGGCAATCCCACAATGCATTGTGCTGAGCTCAGAGAAAGATGGCAGACAAAGCAAGAGAAATGTTGATTATAAATACACGTGCATTTCATTCAATACTGAAAATGATCTATAAATAGGTGTAACTAAAAACAGTATTTTACCCAATACTTCTGTGCACTATGTATTTTAATGCTAATTAGGGTTTTTTAATGTAAGCTTAAAGGGATTGAAATTAATTTTTGGTATGTTTTAGCTTACCTCAAGGGCATCCAAGATGTAGGTGTCTTTGTGTCCGCAGTAGTTTCAATTTTGATATTTTTAGGTCAAACCGTTCTTGTCTGTCAGTCATATAATGCCTTTTATATAACGTTTTTACCTCTTGTAAACACAGCCACGTCCAAGTGATCTGAGGGCGCGGGCGCATCGGTCTGCGCAAGCGCCGGAAAACGCCGGAAGTGCCATCAATGTGTACTTACATTTACGAGTCATTAAATCATGTTTAATTTGGACTTCTCTGTGCATGCTCTTTGAGGTGGTGACCATAGACCTGCATTATATGACTGACAGACAAGAACGGTTTGACCTAAAAATATCAAAATTGAAACTACTGCGGAAACAAAGACACCTACATCTTGGATGCCCTTGAGGTAAGCTAAAACATACCAAAAATTAATTTCAAAGTGAACTATCCCTTTAACATTCTAACATTAAATTCTATTGGAATAATGTTAGCATTCTTTATATTATGGTATTTATTAATATTTTTAATTAGCTTTTATTTTTATTTTTCCAGTTTTCACTTTAGTTTTTGCAATATTATCATTTAATATATAATTTAACATAATTATTTATTTATTTATTTTTAGTTCAATTTTAGTTTTTGTTTATTTCCAGGTAGTAGTTTTAGTGCTTCAACTTCAACTTCTTTGAGTTAATTGCCAAGGGAACATTTCTAACTTTTATTTAGTTTAGGTTTTTCATCTTTCAGCTTTATTTCAATGAACAAAAATGCTTTAAATTGAAGCAAGTCGAGTTGCTGCCCGTGTCGGTCACTTATTAGGTTCCATGACGGCTATAAAAGTTATGTAGGCAGCTCAGCGGGCTTTGGGACTGTGCTCTGGTTTCAGAGCTCTTTTAATGAAGCTTAAGTTTGTACAGTATGTAATTTGGGTCAGAGTTTTCTCTCAGGTCTGGGCACGAGGGCTGGATCAGAAAAACCTCCAGACTTGAGTTTCTCTAAGAAGTTTTTCAAATCCAGCTCGACAGAAAATTGGGTCACATTTTAGACTCAGGGAGACAAAAGCCTACAGGACAGCAAGATCTTCTGAAGCATTTCTGCCTCGCTCTGAGAGTTAAAAATATAGAAACCAGGATGAAAGTTTCCAAAAACTTGAACTGGTATGATTTTTTTTCTTAACAAAAGCCTCAGTCACAACCTTTGCTGTGTAACTGTGATTAAAATACAGTCTGAATTTAACAGTGTTGTTGTTAACTAAAAGTATAAAAATGTTTTTTTTTGTTAATTTAAATAACTTGTATATAATATATTTATACAGGTGAAACTCAAAAATTAGAATATCGTGCAAAAGTTCATTTATTTCAGTAATTCAACTTGAACGGTGAAACTAATATATTATATAGACTCATTACATGCAAAGTCAGATATTTCAAGCCTTTATTTGTTATAATTTTGATGATTATGGCGTATGAAAACCCCAAATTCAAAATTAGAATATTGTGAAAAGGTTTTCACAGCTGTACGTCATAATCATCAAAATTATAACAAATAAAGGCTTGAAATATGTGACTTTCCATGTAATGAGTCTATATAATATATTAGTTTCACCGTTCAAGTTGAATTTCTGAAATAAATGAACTTTTGCACGATATTCTAATTTTTTGAGTTTCACCTGTATATATACACACAGTATATTAAATGAAAGCTTAAAACACAAAACTTGATGTACTAAAATGAGTAAAACTAAAAATTAAAGCTGAATAGAAATATAAAAACTAAAAATAACAAAAGCACATAAAAATACTACAACTTAATTTTAACTTGAAAAATATAAAAATAAAAGCTAGTTCAAAATATAAATAAATATTATTAAAACTATTTGCGTTGATAATTTCTAGTATTGAAGGAAATAGTATTTTCTAGTATTTTCCCACTGAGCACTGCATTCTGGGATTGTCAGATGCTGTCTAGGTAGGCAGTTTACTAGGTCATCATGTTGTAAATCAAAAATCATTCTCACAGGCATACATATACCCACATTAACACCTTTCCGACCTGGATGGCACCTAGTAAGCGTGTGTGATAATAGCCAACCTGAGATAAGCCAATCAGAGTCCTTGTATGTTAAAGGCAGAATTAAACATAAATCATGGGTAATGATGAGTTGCCTCACTATGGTGACCTTCAAATCCTCTTCTGCTGGAATGTGTAAGTATATGTGGGTGAAAGACAATGGAAGTGCTGTGAATGTGGGGTTATGGAGAACAGCAGGCATGATGGGAAGGATTAATGCGTCTCATACTGATGACCTCATCAATCACTAAAGGACGGCACATGCCTTGAGCTCTAACCATACGAAGCAGTCATACAACACACACACACACACACACACCTTCACTCTTACAACCCTTGAGTATGTTTGGAATTGCACTTACTAGAATTGCAGTATATGAAAACTATGGAAATGTTATGCAAAATGAATAAACTACAAATTAATTGCAGAACCATTATATTATTGGACTGCTAAGTAATGAATATTTTCTGCATACTGTTTGTTGTACTGTGTAAAATAGACTAAAAACTAAAAATAACATTTCATTTTAAATACATAAAAAAGTAGTATGTGAAACAGCAAGTATCATTATTGATTTTTTTCCTTTCAATTTTAGCCATTAAAGGCAGGATAGGCAGTTTGTTTCTAAAACACTTTTCCCCAAATTTGTTTAAACTGTCTTAATAACTGTCTAATGGCGCTTTTCCATTACCAGTACCAGCTCGACTCGACTCGACTCGCCTTGGCTCGCCTCGACTCGGTTCGCTTTTCGCTCCGTTTTCCATTGCAGAAAGTACCGCCACAAATAGTACCCGGTCGTCATAGCGACGCATTTCGTTGCCCCATCAAGCTCTCGCTGGATCTCTTCGGCAACCAAACAAAGGAAAGTCTGCACCTCCTCGTTTGACCACGGCGTATTCTTCCGAGTTGCCATAATAATAGTAGTAAGTTTAGTAACTATCTCTGGCCAAACTATTTAAAAACGGCGGGGTTATTCTGGATACTCCATCTGGCGCGTGCAATGATGACGCAGATTCTCTGTGACCAATCAGCAGTCGGCATTGTTTTCACGTCACATTTTAGTATCGGCTTAGCTCGCCTCAGCTCGCTTAGAACCTCGCCGGAGGTGTTACGAAAAAAAGTACCCGAAAGCAGGTACAGGTACAACTTTTACACAGTGGAAAACCAAACAAAGGCGAGTCGAGTCGAGCCGAGCCGAGCCGAGGCGAGCTGGTACTGTGTAGTGGAAAAGCGCCATAAGTATAAAAATCGAGTGTCTGTAGTCCTTTCAGGGCTGCAATAAACACAGCTACTCTTTCCATTCGGAACGAAAGCAATGATTGGCTGGCCGACTGTCACTCTCCCTCGCTACCATGGCAACCACCCCTGCTGCTACAGGAGCCGCCCACATGCGCGCGCCCGGTTGACTCGCTCATTTCGAAAGAGGAGAGGCACAAACAAGGCAAAAAAAAGCAGATGCGCAACAGTACAGATTTGAGGTTATTTTTTGCTTCTTATCACGCTAGAATGGTTTAATACCACTTGTACAAACGATGGCGTGATCATATACTGTAGCGCAGCCCAAAAAAATGGATGCTGCGTTAATTGCGTTCAATATTTTCAATGCAATAAAATTAAGAAAAAAAGAATCGCAAAATTAACAGGTTAATTTTGACAGCCCTATACATATTGTACAGCATGTAGTTAGCTAATATTCTGTTTTTTACACAGCCCTTCTCTGTTTTTACCTATTTTCTTACCTGTGCATGTGAGCATGTGTATTGCATCTAAATGCTGCATTGATGTTCATAATATACACATACCATAGTTTGACTTGTACTGCGCTGCGCTGATTTGATTTCTAAAGACTGCTGCACAGTGGCGGCGACTAGCGTCTTGAGCTCAAACAACGCTAAGAGAGAGCTTACGAATGGTCCAGACCAGAGCCATAGAGAGAAAGAGTTGCGACACGCTTTGATGTCGCCGCGACGGCTGTCACGTGGTTCATGTAAGTCCCAATAGTTCCAAAACATACGCGGGCTGTCATGTTCTTCTATGGACAGACAGCAGCGATTGCATTATTAAACGGTAAATATAAAATAAAACACACACCCAAGTACTTTTTCAGCTGTTATTGCATTTTGTTAATGTCAGTTTTGCATTTGGAGAGGCAGGGTGACAACTGAGATAAGTTTTAGGCTATATTTTTGGCGGGAAAAGCTTAGTGTTCATGTTCGCATGGGTAGTAGCACTGGCTTTAGCGGCTCTAACTTAACTTTTCCATGTCATTCATCTGATGATGGACGTCTCATGATATTTATTTTAGCACAACTGGGCTGTATTAGGCTATTGATTCCCGTGATCTTGCTTATAAATTCCGCTTCGTGATCAGGCAAAGAGGTCTGCGGTCCGTTCAGAACTCCAACCAACATAAAATATAAATAATTACGCTGTGCATGAACAAATGAATGATTTAGGAGGGAAATAGACTGCTCCCATAACGTAGAAAGCAACGACTATATACAGCAATGTTCGGTAAATATTCAACCGAAAAATATTCTTCATAAAATTAAACAGGAGAGATAGTTAATGAGTGAATTAACTATGTTCCTAAATACATATAAGCACATATATGCATAACCCTAACCCATTTAAATAAATGAATTGTGTGTGTGTGTGTGTATGTATATATAATACTATATATAGGCTATATATATATATATATATATATATATATATGCATACATATAAAATATTATTAAAAATATTATATATTATATACATCAGTTACCGTAAGTTAACTATCGGCTGCTCCACGACACACGTTACTTCCTCATTCCAAAGTTCCTATGGCGGTCTATGGGAGTGTGGCAACTCTTTCTCTCTATGGCTCTGGTCCAGACCAACCTTACGAAAGTGTGACTTACAGAAGATATATAGCGTACGAACGTGTCTGGAATCGTGCCATAAAGTTAAGAGAGAGGTTAAGGAATAGGTTAAGAACTACTTCGCGATAAGAACGTTTTGGGGAACTGTTTTTTACACAGCCCTTCTCTCTTTTTACCCATTTTCTTACCTGTGCATGTGAGCGTGTGTGTTGCATCTATATGCTACATTGATGTTCATCAAAAATCTGACGGCGATGGCTAATATAACTTCAGTCATGGATTATTATTCTGACAGCTAAAAACATCTTGCGTCATGGAGAAAACAACAACATGTCATTATAGTTTGTGTCAAATTAGAGTGGGATCTGCCACCATCTGCTGTGAAACCATATCCTTCCACAAGAAAATCTTGGTGGTGTTTGCCGGTACGAATCAGTGTTATTTTATTAATATACTTTTACGTATTAATATACTATTTTATTCATATATTTACTGTAATATACTATGAACAGTTTATCTTAATATTTTGAAGTAGATTCTATTGTTACATTTTACGTTTTCATTTTAACTTTAAAGTTAGCAATTTTGTTGTATGTTTTAGTCATTTTTATTAGTTTATTTAGATTGTTTTAGTACTTTAACTTGATGAATAAATAAATATAATACATTTTGCCTAAATAAAATAAGTTTAATATTTTATTCCAGTTAATGTTTATTTTATTTCAAGTATTGACTTTTTGTTTTAGTTAATGGTAATAAGCCTGGAACAAAACTCACCACCATGATGCTAGGTTGTTGCCAGGGTGTTGCTAAGTGGTTGCTAGTGCATTCTGGGATATACTGACCCAAAAGAGTTCTCCCGTCCGTTTTATGATCCAGCAGGATAAATCATGCATCTGATCATGTAGTAAAGTAACAGCACACTTCTGCTCAATCACACACATGGTTTGAGGAATCAAGTATGCAGGTCGACAAAAACTGAAATTTAAAGTGTATGCAACAGTGCTTGACTTAGCAAACACCACGCAAACAGGAAAACAAATCAGAACATAAATATTATCATCCCGCCTGGTCTTATTATCAACCGTTTCCTCTAAACCAAACAACAGCAGCCCACAAGCAAAAACGAGAAAAAGTGCCAACGAAAACTCAAACATCCGTTAATAATTATTTTGTACTGTTGCTGGCATGCACACCGCTCAGGACTCGTTCGGCCTGAGATTATGGTTTGATTGGTATTTATTTCAGGGATCAAATCCATGCAGTAGCAACAGGAAGGGCAGACTGCAGAGTTGAGAGTGTTTATGTGAAACACCAAGTCACTGTGACCTACTGAGAGAGTCAGAGCACATTAAATGCCCGCTGGCACACACACACAGAACTATCTGTCCGTCTGGTCTGGGTTTTGATCTGTCTGATACACACACAAACACACACACACACACTGTCTGGAACTTTCAGTCTAGCTAAATCTGTGCGTCTGTTATGGTCTGTCTGTTCACGGACGACTGAAGTGCTTCGTTTGGTGTGTGTCGATTTCCGGGTCTCTTTTCTGTGTCTGGAGCAGGTGGCGTTCTCACTGTGCTAATGGGACACGAAGCAGCAGGGCTGCACTTTGTCGACTCTTAAAGCCACTCTGAGCTAAAAATACCCCGTCTGTCTCTTCAAACAGGGGTACTTCAGTGCACCTGGGATTTAAACACACACACATACACACACACAAACACTTCAGCTGCTAACATATGCAAGTGTGTGTTTCTTGTGCGGTCTGGAATGATCATGCTGTTGACAGATTAGCAGCTCTATCAGGTCAGGTGTGTGTGATTGACAGTGTCGGGAGGAACTCGTGTGGTTCTCTTGTTCTGCACACGGAAGCCCTATGGAAAGAGCTAAAGACACTTCAGGTTCACTCCTTAACATGACACAACAATCTCACAAAACTTGTCAACAACATGCAACGACATATTGTACCCCAAAATCAAAAGGGAATCATATTTTGTATTCATATATGTTGCTTATTAAGCCTATTTTAGATGTGACAATTAAGCTTGTAAACGCAATTCTTATTACCATAATGTAAGAAAAATCCCCCTATAGCCTTGTTTAGTGGTCATGTGCTTGGTCTTAAATGGGATGAGTTTGAAAATTTGTGTATGCCTGATGAAGGTCGTGAGACCGAAACGTTGCTAATAAAGAATTTTTAAATGCAAGTTCTGATAGTGTGTGGGAGTTTCTCGTTTGAAGAAAAATCCCCCAAAATCTTAATGCAAAAAGTGTATATATATATATATATATATATACACTCACCGGCCACTTTATTAGGTACACCTGTCCAACTGCTCGTTAACATTTAATTTCTAAGCAGCCAATCACATGGCGGCAACTCAGTGCATTTAGGCATGTAGACATGGTCAAGACAATCTCCTGCAGTTCAAACCGAGCATCAGTATGGGGAAGAAAGTTGATTTGAGTGACTTTGAACGTGGCATGATTGTTGGTGCCAGAAGGGCTGGTCTGAGTATTTCAGAAACTGCTAATCTACTGGGATTTTCACGCACAACCATCTCTAGGGTTTACAGAGAATGGTCCGAAAAAGAAAAAACATCCAGTGAGCGGCAGTTCTGTGGGCGGAAATGCCTTGTTGATGCCAGAGGTCAGAGGAGAATGGCCAGACTGGTTCGAGCTGATAGAAGGGCAACAGTGACTGAAATAACCACTCGTTACAACCGAGGTATGCAGCAAAGCATTTGTGAAGCCACAACACGCACAACCTTGAGGCGGATGGGCTACAACAGCAGAAGACTCCACCGGGTACCACTCATCTCCACTACAAATAGGAAAAAGAGGCTACAATTTGCAAGAGCTCACCAAAATTGAAAAGTTGAAGACTGGAAAAATGTTGCCTGGTCTGATGAGTCTCGATTTCTGTTGAGACATTCAGATGTTAGAGTCAGAATTTGGCGTAAACAGAATGAGAACATGGAACCATCATGCCTTGTTACCACTGTGCAGGCTGGTGGTGGTGGTGGTGTAATGGTGTGGGGGATGTTTTCCTGGCACACTTTAGGCCCCTTAGTGCCAATTGGGCATCGTTTAAATGCCACGGCCTACCTGAGCATTGTTTCTGACCATGTCCATCCCTTTATGGCCACCATGTACCCATCCTCTGATGGCTACTTCCACCATGTCACAAAGCTCTAATCATTTCAAATTGGTTTCTTGAACATGACAATGAGTTCACTGTACTAAAATGGCCTCCACAGTCACCAGATCTCAACCCAATAGAGCATCTTTGGGATGTGGTGGAACGGGAGATTCGCATCATGGATGTGCAGCCGACAAATCTGCGGCAACTGTGTGATGCCATCATGTCAATATGGACCAAACTCCCTGAGGAATGCTTCCAGCACCTTGTTGAATCTATGCCACGAAGAATTGAGGCAGTTCTGAAGGCAAAAGGGGGTCCAACCCGTTACTAGCATGGGGTACCTAATAAAGTGGCCGGTGAGTGTATATAGAAAACTAAAAACACCCCAAATTAATCAATTTTCCCTGTAAAATATTTTGTATAATTTTTTTTTAAATATTAATAACAATGTATTAATTAAATTACTTAATATTGAAATTACTTAAAAATATTAGTGTAATAAAAAAAATACTGAATTGCAATACTGCAAATATATAGAGAATCCCCATTGAGAATAAAGAGAATTATTGAGGAGGGGAAAAAAACTCTGGACAACGAGATCAGAATTTGAGAGGAAAATGTGTTTCTCAAGAAAATAATGAAAAAATATCTTAATGCTACTAAAATCAACATTTTAATTTTAGGGTGATTGACCCTTTAATATTTAAAACCAATAAAACAGACCATGATAGCTCTATTCAAAAAGAGTGAAGAGAGGATTTACTTAGTTCAAATAAAGCATTCTCCTTAAAGTAGTTCACCCAAACAAAGTGAGAATGTGAAAGAGAAGAAAGAAAACATTCTCCTTAAAGTATTTCACCCAAACAAAGTGAGAATGTGAAAGAGAAGAAAGAAAACAGAGTCGGGGAAAACACAACCCTGAAGGTTCTCGTTAAAACTAACAGACCCATCTTTACATTTACATTTGACAGGTTTAAGATCAAAACAATCAATGCCGCTTTCAAAATAACAATCAGAATCCATGCTCTTTCCAATTAGTGGCTGATGTCTACCAGTCCACTGAGATCCTTTCAAACGTCACCGAATAAATCCATAGCAGACAGTTCTACACGATCCGATCTCTCCCTGAACACGCTAACAGGACTCACGGGGTTAACATGGAGAGTTTCTGCATCACTCAATAACGGCTCTTTATCGGGAAACACTTCCTCAAACCTGGGGTTATTGACCGAGGGGAACAAATTACACCTTTGAATGACATTTTTTTGTTGCTTATTTAAATAAAGTATGCGTAACATTTAATGTTTTTTTTTTTATATATATATTCTTGCATACTGAATAGAAAATGTATTAATACATTTATTATTGTTTTATTAGTGCAAGGCAACAAAAAAAAAAAGTTAATCAATATGAATGACTTTTCAACACTACTTTTTGCTTAGCTTACAAATTAAATCGCTTCTTATTGGATCAATTATGAATGACATCACACTCATTATACTTTATGGAGAATGTGTCCTGGTTAGAACAAATGGCGCTACTAAAATAAATACTGAGTTATAAATCAACAAGTACTTAATTTATTCTACAAACATTAAGTTTGCAATTTTCAACAAAAAAATATAACATTTTGAGACTGAAAATATCATTTAATTAAAATATAACATAAAAATTAATATAACTAAATTAATTACTGTAATTACATATACTTAATATACTTCAATATAATTAAACTACAAATATATATATATATATATATATATATGGGATGGAATATATATATATATATATATATATATATATATATATTTTTTTTTTTTAAGTCTAGCTTGAGCTAATTTTTCTGTTGTTGAAAAACATATCTGATGCTGAATAATTCCTTTAAGTGCCCAGACTTCCTTCATGTATCCAAACTTAAAAAGTCAGTGAATGACAACTTTTTGGCATCTTGAGCAAATTCTAAACTTTCGAGTCTGTGTGTGTGTGTGTGTGTGTGTTTCTCATCTCATCCTGTGGTTTTGGTCTTTTATAGGCAACGGTCATTCCAGCATCAACATCCCATGACACACAATGAACAAGAAATACAACCACACACACACACTCTGATCTGTGTGGTCCGCATCCAACTCATCTAACGCAGAACTGGCCTCATAACTCTAAATACTTCCTGTCCGCACAGGAAGCAGAATCCTCCAGGCAGCCTGGAGCTATTAAAGTCTTTCAATACCAAACTTTTACAGACACAGAGGCATCAAAGAGAAACACACAGTGTTCTTACTCATTTGTGAAGCAGCTGGGTGCTATCTACACCCACCACAGGAAACGCATAAACATTAGACGGAAAAACAATATCCTTAAAACCGCTCTCAATGGAAAAGAGACGGCGACTTGCCGTAATATCGGCAACTTGTTCGTTTTAGGTCAAAACAGGGATACATACTTTGAAGATGGCCTTTCAGTGAGCAAAGCAGAACTTCTACAATAATATTTGATTTATTGCTTTAGTTGTGGAAAAGAGGGAAAAAGAAAAAAGATAATAAAAAGTGACAAATAAGTCCATCATAAATCCATAATGAACCGGTCACTTTAACGCAAGACGGTAACAAAGAAGTGCTCAAAATACAACTAATCAATACATAATAATAGACACACATAATAGAAAGTCTTTAAAAATGAAAGATCATATTTCTGTCTTTTTGGGCTGAATGGGCTGAACAGAACAAACTATTTAATACAGGCTAATAATAATTTAATACAAAATAAATCACAATACATACTGCATTTTATCTTTTCAAAAATAGTTTGTTTATCAATTTTTTTTTGGGGGGGGGGGGGGGGGTTTCACTTTAGCAGTCTTAAAAATAAAAATGCCATAGAAGAACTATTTTTGTTTTCCATGCAAAGAATCTTTCAGTAAACAGTTATTAAACGAACCATTTTTTCTTAGTTGGAAGAACATTTTCAAAATCTAAAGAACTTTTTGTAATTAACAAAAACCTTATGTGCATTTGAAAGATTTCATGGATGTACATTTTTTTTTATGACTTTTTATGAAGAGAATAAGGCATTATAACTGATGGCCTAATACAATGCAATTTAAAATATTATATCCATTGTGGATATAAGAACATAAAACGTGCATTATAATGATAATAATCGGGTTATTTTAGTAACTTAAACTATTATAAACATTTGTTAATTGATATACAGCTGAAACTAAATAAAATCTAAATATTACAACTTAAACTAAATGAAAATTTTAAATAACTTTAAGCTGAAACCCTAAAACACCGAAAAATAACTAAACTAAAACTATAAGTAATATTTAAAATAATACACATAAAATTGCTAAACATTAAAACAAAAACAAACTGAAAATACAAAAAGCTAATTCAAAATGGTAACTATAACAGTACATAAATAAATACACTGTTGTGAATTAACAACAACCCCGACCACTCAACATCCCATTGACGTGATCATCAGCGTCTGGTTTGCTTTAAAAGCGTATAAGGTCATAGGAAATCATGCCTGATGATTGACATTAGCACATGTACCCGAACTGCAACTCCACCCTTAAATAAAATCCGAGAAAATAGCATCATTATTCAATTTAGCCACCATAAACACTGACCTTTGCTTACTTGCACATAACCAAAAACCGTCGCTTGGCACGCACAGCTATGCTAACTTATGAGCTAACCGCTAACACCGTCAGCTTTAAAAGGAAGTTCTGCGCCGCCACTATAATGTACAATTAGTGTTCTTGGCCCAGCGTCCCCCCGTCATTAGCAGAGTTGCTACGGGCGTTTAAGTAAACGGTACGTGTTGCTACCGCGGGTGAGCATTATCTCCACCCGCCAGGAACGACTATGCCAACAACACACGAGCGCTGCCTGCCAATCCCTCTGCCCTCCGCCAACAGAGAGAGGAAATAAAACAGCACACTGAAGGAGAAGGAACAAATAAAATTAAATGCTGACACTGCTGGAGAGAAAAAAATGGCTGACATTTCAAAAGAACGTGCCATAATGCCGTTTGTTTTAGTGCTACATTTTTTCTTTTGGCAGGATCAAGCTCTTCCTAATGAGGTAAAATGAAGAGAGAGAGAGAGTTTAGTGTGACTGAGGAGAAGTTTTTACTGGGTATCAAGAACTAGTTTTTATTTAGAACCTCTTAACTATGATTGTGCCGCCACTGAAATGATGTTTTGACTGAGCTGTGAGTTTCTAATGTATGTGAATTGGAAGAATTGAATGACACGCATACAGCACAACCTGACAAATGACTCTTTTGAGAGGTTTTTGAATTGAATGACTCAGAAATGAACCAAATCAGTCTCAATCTCATATGTTAGTGGTCTGAATCCATAGATATCCATAATAAAGGCTAGATGTCTTACGGCGGAGTCTCTATCGTCATCACCGGCGGCCATCTTGTCACTTTCTGGCGGGCTCTGTGGTGCCTGATGTACGATGAGTGATCAGCACGAACACAAATACTCTTATCTCGTTGAAATCTTGACGGATTTACAAACGGTTTGGTTTCTTACAAACGTTATTAACGTGGCTATAATTCTGGATGATTATTTATTTATACACTTATTATTCATAAGTATGCAGTGTCGTAACTACATCTCTGACGTTTATAACAAACCAAACCGTTTGAAAATCGGTAGAAATTGAGCAAGTTGTGGTTATTTAAAAAGTACATGCACCATTAAAACACAATGTTACGAGTGAGCGAGCTGCCTGTGACAAGATGGCCGCCAGGTGCGGACGTCGACCTCCATTGGCCAGCAGTGCGGACGAGACATCTAGCCTTTATTATGGATATCTATGTCTGAATCAGTCTAAATAACAAAAGAATCATTAAGAAACCAGAATCTAAACTCACAGAACTATCTAGTCCAATTAACAAATGACTCTTTTGAGCAGTTCTTTTTAATGAACTTGTCAAAACACTCTCAATATATGAAGTGTTGACAGTTTGAATCAGTCTAAAATAACTGATAATTGAATCAATTAACTGTTAATGGTATTAAGAAACAAGATTCAATTCTAAACCAAAAAAACAAACATAAGAACAACATAGTCAAATTCATGAATGACTCTTTTGAGCGGGTCGTTTTTAACGAATTGGTCAAAAGAACCAAATCATTCTCAATCTCACGACACATTACTGGTTTTAATCTAAATTACAAAAGAATCATTAAGGAAGCAGAATCTAAATCAGAACAACAAACATACAGAACAACATAATTCGAGTCCCTAAATGTGTCTTTTAAGCAGTTCTTAATGAATTGGTCAAAAGACTCATGTGTTATAAGTTTGAATCGATCTGAAGTATTAAAAGAATCGTTAATGGAATAATTCATTTTTTAAAATCGAAATCAGAACAACAAACATACAGAACAACCAAGTCCAATTCACAAATGACTCTTTTGAGCGACTATTTTTAATGAATGGGTCAAAAAAAAAAAAGACCAAATCGGTCGCAATCTCACGTGTTATCATTTTGAATCAGTCTAAAGAATCGCTAATTGAATCATAAAGAAACCTTAAGGAATCTACTGCTCGCAAGCTAAATCTCCTCTGAGCTTCGTTTGCTCTGTTCCAGATGAAGTCATGGCAAAATCTGGGCACCAAAAACCAAAACATAAACATGGTAACAAGTATTTCAGAATGACAGGACAATAAAAAAAATGGCAATGTTGCTCAAACTAAAGCCACTGACTCTGCCAGAGGACATGCTCTTTTACGTTGTTGTTCACAACGTGGCACGATGTTTTCATGTTACATAAAAGGATGTGCGATATTATTCAGGAAACAAAAGCCTGAATTTCCAACCAATCAAACTGTTGATTGTCAACAGCCTGTGCGTCTCGGTTTCAGAGCATCTGAGGTGACCGGGTGTTCTCCTACCAAAGTCAACAAATATTTCATTCACTTTAATTCAGTGTGTGAATCACAAACGACATGCAATGAAACCCGATCTGTTTGTGTTGAACGTTGGCTAAATGGAAGTGTTAGAAAGCGCCTGTTTGTTCTATAACAGTTGCTCACCTTCCTGATCTCAAACAAGATCCAGTTTCTGGACAGATGAAAATAAGCCCATTTTCTCAACATGAACACAAACGGACTCGCCTGATAACGACAGAAGTGGCTAACACACACTCACAAATAAACTGGATACTTTTATAATTGCCAAGAGTTTTATTATTTTTTTATTAAAGCTTAAAAAAAAGGAACAAATTTTGTTGAAATCTTTAGATTTAATCTTATATATTAAGTATTACTACATATATACCCACTCCTGTTCTAAAATTTGTGGTCGGTTATACTTTAATGTTTTTGAAAGAAGTCTCTTATGCGTATTAAGTTAAAAGAACTGTTAAAATGTTAAAATCTAATTTATTCCTGTGATCAAAGCTGAATTTTCAGCAACATCACTCCAGTCTTCAGCGTCACATGATCCTTCAGAAATCATTCTAATATGATGATTTGATCAAGAAACATTTCAGATTATCAATGTTGAAAACACTTCATATTTTTGTGCAAACTGTGAGCATAAATTTAAAATAGAAATGTTTTGTAGCATTTTGTAACATAAATGTCTTTACTGTCACTTTTGATCAATTGAATGTGTCCTTGCTGAATAAAAGTATTAATTTCCTTCAAAAAAAAAAAAAAATGTATACAGGCCCCCAACTTTTAAACAGTAGTGTATGTATATATAATCATGTACCGGCCACTAATTATATTACACATTCATTATTATTATTATTATTATTATTATTATATACACACACACACACACATATAAATATATATAGTTATTATTATACAACTGCTCGTTAACGCAAATATCTAATCAGCCAATCACATGGCAGCAACTCAATGCATTTAGCATCAGAAAGTGGGAAAAAAAAGTGATTTAAGTGACTTTGAACGTGGCATGGTTGTTGGTGCCAGATAGGCAGGTCTGAGTATTTCAGAAACTGCTGATCTACTGGGATTTTCACACACAGACATCTCTAGAGTTTACAGAGAATGGTCTGAAAAAGAGAAAATATGCAGTGAGCGGCAGTTCTGTGGGAGAAAATGCCTTGTTGATGCCAGAGGTCAGAGGAGAATGACCAGACTGGTTTGAGCTGATAGAAAGGCAACAGTAACTCATATAAACACGTGTTACAAACGAGGTCTGAAGAAAGACAATCTCTGAACACACAACACATCCAACCTTGAAGCAGACGGGCTACAGCAGCAGAAAACACACCGGAGACACTCCTGTCGGATAAGAACAGGAAACTGAGGCTACAATTTGCACAGGCTTACCAAAATTGGACAACAGAAGATTGGAAAAACGTTGCCTGGTCTGATGAGTCTCTCTTTCTTCTGCAACATTCAGATGGTAGGGGCAGAATTTGGTGTAAACAAATGAAAGCATGGATCATCCTGCCTTGTATCAGTGGTTCAGGCCGCTGGTGGTGTAATGGTGTGGGGGATGTTTTCTTGGCACACTTTGGGCCCCTTAGTATCAATTGAGCATCGTTTAAACGCCACAGTCTACCTGAGTATTGCTGACCATGTCTTTCTCTTCATGACCACAGTGTTCCCATCTTCTGATGGATAACGCACCGTGTCACAAAGCTCAAATCATCTCAAACTGGTTTCTTGAACATGACGATGAGTTCACTAAAGTCAAATGGCCTCCACAGTCACCAGATCTCAATCCAGTAGAGCAGCTTTGGGATGTGCAGGGATGGGAGATTCGCATCAGGGATGTGCAGCCGATAAATCTGCAGCAACTGCCTGATGCTATCATGACAATATGGACCAGAATATCTTGTGAATGTTTCCAGCACCTTGTTGAATCTATGCCATGAAGAATTAAGGTCCAACCCGGTAGGTACTAGCACTGGAGTGAGTGTATGTGTGTGTTTGTGTTTATCTATGTTTGTATGTGTGATATATATATATATTAACACACAGTATATCAAATAGTTAGTCAGTTGTTGGATGACTTACCTTATAATTCTTTGGGCGGCGTACTGGTGTAGGTTACGAAACTGGGCCGACATGTTGGCTAGGGCAGCCAGGCAGTTCGTGTGGAGGTATTTATCCTGAAGGAGGGGAAATCAATAAAACCATGCATAAATAATTTGTGTTGTTTCTTCTCACAGGGCAAAACAGAATGAAATGACTCCATTATACTTTGAATATAAAAACCTGCTCTGTTCATTGGACTCCCTGGACTAAATGTGTTCACAGATCTAATATAAAACCCTGTAAATCTCATGAGCTGGTTGTTGTGAGTCTCGCTGTTACATAATACATTTGCATGTGCCCACGGCCAAAGATCTGGATATTTATGGAGCTTCACTTTTAAATGATCGTTTTTGTCATTGGTTCTGGTCTCACCCTGGTTCGCGTCATGTTGAACTGGATGGTTCGAATCACAACCAGGATCAACAGACTGCCTAGAGAGATCTCTGTCAGAACACGCTCAGTATACCACGAGATGTTCTTCAACACCTGAGACAGAGAGAACAGAGACAACAAAAATAAATGAATAATAAATACACAGGTTCCTCTATTTAAAGGGTAATGCAGGGATGTATTGCATGATCAAACTAAGATGAAATCTACTGACTTCAAAACATTTTACTTAAAACCTTTAGTATAAGGCATTAAAACATAACCAATTTTAAATACAACATGGAATCTGCAAATAACACAATGCATTTTAACTTTAGTAACAATTATTGATGAAAGGTTATAATGCATTGTGAAGTACATTATGCATATCTTTATAATGCATTATACATAAAGGCTTTAAGTAAAGTGTTGCAAGGCACCCCTGTAATTGTTTGTAAAAACAGCCTCCAAACAAATGTTTGTGCATATACTGAACTAACAGTGTCTGCGTGTGAGAAAACACACGAGAACTGCAGCTGCATTCAAAGATGCGACAAATAAAAGCCTGGAATGACAGATCTGGAATCATAAACCTCCATCTGATGATTTTTTATATACATCTAAAGACCCCGATATACTCACAGCGAAGTTCTTCACTTAGGGGTAAATTAAGTTTGAAATACATGACTTTTAGCGAACATGCTGTTTAGATGAATATGTAAATATGTGCTGCATGCTTTCCTTCCAATAACAAAATAAACACACAAAGAAAACTGCAGTGAAGAAAGCATCTGATCGATGTGGATATGTTTAAATCAGCTTAAGGCACAGAACCTTCTTTTCTGGAAAGTATTACTTTGGTAAGCTGTTTCAAACTCCCATTTTGGACAGATTTTGTTTGAAATTACATCACATCAGTTCGTTCTACAAGATTTTGCTTGAAGTACTATATCGGGGCCTTAAACCACTACAGATTCTCAAATGAAGCTTTCATGACAGATTAAATGGTTCCATCTGATTTCATCCAACAGAGTGTGTGTGTGTGTGTGTGGCCTCACCACTTCATGTATGGAGCGATTGAAGGTGTCGTCCTCTGTGAGGATGAGGAGGATGATGAGGGCCATGTACACATGATGAGAGTTTCTCTCCTCAACATGATACAAGATCTCAAGAATCGGCAACACCTACATAGATAGAAAGAGAAGATACTTTATTGTTGTGGTAAAACAAAAAACTAGTGGTCGACCGCTATTGATGATCTTAATAGGCAGGGTGGCAGAAAGATTTATACTTTAGTTTAGATGGCAACTTCCAGATTCTGTAATCAAATATTAGCCAATATATCAGTCAACCACAAAACAAAAACACAATCCCTGTGAAAAAAGTCCCGTCCACAGTGAATGATTGACAGGAGTTAGGAAATTACAATTGCCTTTGAATGAAGGCAAGCACTACGAAATGCATGTGCATAATAGAAAAGAAAAGCAAACGCTATAATATGTTTCGTATACTGCTTACATTTTTTTGTTTAACAGTTCTGTATAAAAACTTACAAGCTTCCAACACATCAGCCAAACAGAACAACTTACTGGCCTATAATTTAATAAATGCCAAATATTATCCGATATAATAATAATAATACATTTTATTTATAGTGCACTTTACATTTCAAAGAAATCTCAAAGTGCTACAGTAGCAAGGGGTTAAAAACAACTCCAGAAAATATCACAAAAATCAATAAATAGCAATAAAACACCATATATCGGATATATCGGTTGACCAACGAAAAAAAAAATGAATTGAAATGATAAAAGTCAGGAATTTGTAATTATGAAACCCATATGCACAGGAGCTGAACGTGCGTGTGCTCACCAGATTCTCCATGTCAGTGCGGGACAGTATATACGTCCTCATGTTGCTGTTCTGGTGCAGTAGCGTGTAGAGCAGTAATGTCACCTGGTCTGATTTCTGCTGCTCGCACAGTGCTGTGTACAGACTGTTAAAGTTGATCTGAAACGTGTGAGGCTGAGGAGACGGGATGGACGAGGTATCTGAAACACACACAACAGGGTTTCATTAGCACTAGCACTGAAATTAATTTAACTAAAAAACAAAAACAAACCCAGTCTGGTTTACCTTGAGTGTTTTTGAAGCAGGTAACAGCCTGGCGGTAGGGGTTCGGACAGTCCGGTCCGTCGGTCAGATTAGCCAGAACCAGCAGTAATAGCAGACTCTGATTGGACAGCGGGAGAGGGTTCTGCTCTTGCTCCGCCCCCGGTCTGGTGCCGACTCCACCTAACGTGAACACGCTCCACAACCCACCTGAATAACACCGAAACCAGTTACATATGTTCTCTACATGGAGTGGATTGAATTAATGGTGACCTCAAGAATAACAAACATTTACAGCCAGGTCATTATCATTAACATTAATTCCTGCACTATTTGAGATACAAACATGAATGACACTACAAATAGCAAGGCTTGCTGCTGTGTACTTTTCTAAATGATTTTCATGATTTTCATCTGAGAGACAATAAAATGGACATGAAAAAAGTTAATTACAACTGAATTTGCTGCAAGAAACCTTTAAAGACCCCATATGGTGAAAATCAGCATTCGGAGATCGACTACTTTTGACTGACAAAATTCCAGCCACTGGAAACCAGACCTTTCTTTTTTAGTAAACTTTGTGTACACAAAACAATGAATTCAATGCTCAAGTTCATGTGTAGAGGCCCTGGTGATACTTCGAGCACAGTTTTATGTTGTGTCGAGCCTTCTTAGTTTTTTAAAAACAGCGATTTTGATGCTATCATAGTAGTGCCCCATGCACTCCCATTCAAAAGGCATTTTTACCTAAAACGAAAATACGGTCAATCTTAAAAGTGGCGTTTCCATTCTAATTATGCTTTTACACGAAAGTTTGACTCAGGCAACAAACAAAAAGAGCCTAGGTTCAATTTTGGCAAGAGTTACCCTTTAAGTGGATGGAAGAAAATGCTAAAAGAAGTACAGAATATACCACACTTAAAACATGGCTTGCAATGGTGACGCACTTAAAAGTTGCTTTAGGCCAGAAGAGGAATAATTGAAGCAAAAGATCATTCATAGAATCTCCAGGAAGTGCAGTGGAGAACCGGACATGCTAATGGCTCTAAAAAGGACAGTCTCTTCTGCCTCAAGAGCTTCAGATGTACTTTAGAGATTCACATCACAGTCACTCCTTTGTTCGTTTTGACTCTCAAATAGACATTTACAAAATAAGTATGTCTTACAGCAATACACAGTGCCAATCAGGAGAAATCATACAAGCACACGTTTTTAATTACGATTGAAGATTCGAAAACAAAATTTGGTAGTGTGGAACTTTTTATACATTGGGAATTCTAGCAGATAAGGAAAAGAGGCCATTACATTTCACATTGGAGGGAAAGGGTTAAAAGAAATAAGAGCGACTTGATTTCAGCCAATAAAGAAAGTGGTTTCATTAAAATTTGCTTCTTTAGAATGACAAATTGTGCAAAAAATCATGCATCACATTCACAAGACCAGGAACAGTCGATTTGGACGTCATGTTGACTTTAACATTGTGAAAAAAAACAAGAAGAGTTGGACATTTTCTGTCCAACAGCGCACACACAGCGGGTTGTCGATGAAAAGTAATTGATTTTAAACAGATTTCTAATCATTCAGGCATTGTCTCAGGTTGAAGAGCGAGAAAGAGTTGAGATGGAAATGAGATGCCTGTCTCCATGTCTAATCACTTGTGGCTGGACATGGCGGCCCCACGAGCAGACTGAAGCAGTCTAATCTGGAGCCAGGATGTTAACAAACATCCACCGCAAATAAAAACAACAACACTGGCAGAAAAAGTCACAGAGTAACGAAAACTGCCCTCCGCCCTCCTAGACGCCTGATATCATTAAGACACTGATAACATTAAAGGTCCTTAGACTGTTATTATTGGCTGCTTCTATCCTTTAGGTTCCTTATATGACATCATCATGTTCCAAAGACACTGAGATCATGCTGGAACTGTAATGAGGTCACAAGAGACACCATGGCGACCCCAGTTGACCAATGAGAGCGAGCGCAGATGCCAGAGGAGTCTGCAATCTACTCATCAGAGCCAATCAGAAGCCTGTAATCACTCTCAGACACGCCGACACACTTTTATGACGGGAAAAATGATGGATGAAGAAAACACCCCTTTGATTAGCACACAATCTCTCATAAACACACTCATATGTCTCTTAGTTCCCTGTGTGTGAGTGTGGAGCATACAGTGATCACACACACACACAGAAGGCAGTGTGTGTCCTGGGGTTGTTATTGTGGACTGTGTTAACAGCGCAGATAAATGAAGACATCATGGCTGCCATCCAGCAGAGCTGAGAGAACACACACACACACTCAGAGGGGTTTTCCATGCCACTAATGCTGTCAGTACATAAACAGGCGGCTGAGGGTGACAAATGTTGCTGCTAACTTACACACACACACACACACACACATTCACGTCTATGTTCTCTTTCATAGTGCTCTTCCTGTAAAAGTCCCTGTGGATCTCCATTAAAAATGTCCATAGAGGAAACATATACGAGGGTTATTAAGTGATGCTTCAGAAGAGTATCTTAAAATATTTTGCCAAATTCTTGATGATTTTTATGCACACAGAAGCATTTGGATTGAAAATTTTGCAGAAATGACTCCAAAGAATGACATTTTCCTAGAAAAAGCAGTTGTTGACATGAAGGCCAGCCTGTAGACGTGCGAAGGGGAAGAAAAGTTTATTCATGCAAAGCCATCTGGCAGACAGAACATCATGCATGCGTGTGTCAGACGAAATACATCCGCTCATCTCTCTAGAGAGAGTATATGTGGCACACAATATATACATCAACATTGTCAGGATTCTTTGAAAGTCATCTGCAACATCCGAGCATTGGGCTCCTCCAGGGCAAAAAGACACAGGTGTGTGTCATGTCGGACTAGGCTAATAAAGCACTTCCTGTCTGCTGCTATAAGCCCACCATTACTTCCTGTCGGTGTGGTTTCAGCAGGAAATGTTCATGGCGTTTGCCTGTGCACACCATTATGATGCTGTTATGTAGAGGGCATCGTTGCTATACGTTTGCTAAGGTGTCCTGGGAGGGTTCAAGGGAGTTCAATGCGATCGATCACTAGGAGTTTCTATGCGGTTGCAAAGATGGTTATTTGCAGCTCCGAGTCAATGCATCTTAAAACTCATTTCGCAAGGGTTTATGGGTAATATTAACCCTAAAAGCATGCTTTTCCTCCCTCATTCTCCCCTCTAGGGTTCCCTGTTCTCAGTTTTTCCTCTCTCTCTCTCTCTCTCTCTCTCTCTCTCTCTCTCTCTCTCTCTCTCTGTCCTTCTTTCACTCGCTGTAGTTTGAGCTGGCCAGGGCGAAGGGTGAGACGACGCTAATCCTGAATGCAGACACAGCGACGGCCTTGAGACTTACGCAGCACATACACACAATAGCAGGATTTTGTTAAGGCCAGACGCAAGTTCGATAACACTTCAGCATTACATTCATTTACTAGTTAAAGGAACTGTTATTGTTACATACAGAGATCAAAAGTTCAACTGACTGAACACACGAAACAAAAACATCAGAATACTTCAGATATACCAGTTTCACATTAGTTTACGCATCCACGTGTGTACAGTAAATCTGGAATCAATTAGCAATCTCACGAAAGCTAATGTCATATTTCACCTGAAAATCAAATTAAACTTTTTATTATTATAGTAAAGTAATTAAGTGTTTTATTTATATTTGTAAACTAAATATAATTAATTACATTTTGCATGAATAATGTGATATTAATAAAAAATATATAATTAGGCTATAACTACTATAATGAAAATAAAAAATGAGACTCTGAGAAAAAACGTCTGGTAAAAATTACTTATTGAGAATTGGTTAGTATGGTCTTAATGGCCCTTAAAGACTTTATTTATGTCGTATGTAAACAATCATTTTATTCCCCCTTCTCTTTTGATTTTGGTGTGAAATGGGACCTGATCATGTTTTTGTGAGATACACCGTATTTGGTCCGTCTCGGAGAGCAGAAATAAGAGAAGCGAATGATTACAGACGATCATAAGACACATTCAGTAGCCCTGCCCTGGGAAACACACACACACACACACACACACGGATCTCAGGGAAACATCAAGACGCCATCTTCACACAAATCACCGCCCTGATTTATGAAGCACAAGTGTTTCCCAGAGAGCATTGCTTTATGTACATCATCTATCCCTTTTTTTGAGGGGAGGATAATCACACATATCAGTTCGGTATGGAAGCTTGATTTGGCTTTAGAAAAAAAAAAAAAAAAAAAAAAAGAAGGTAATTGCGACTTGGTGTTCTGAGTGGTTCCTAGGAAGTTAGGAAGTTGTTATGTGGTTGCTACGGTGTTGTTTCTAGGGTGTTGCTAAGGTGTTCTGAGTGGTTCCTAGGAAGTTGTTATGTGGTTGCTACGGTGAGGTTTCTAGGGTGTTGCTAAGGTGTTCTGAGTGGTTCCTAGGAAGTTATGTGGTTGCTACGGTGAGGTTTCTAGGGTGTTGCTAAGGTGTTTTGAGTGGTTCCTAGGAAGTTGTTATGTGGTTGCTACGGTGAGGTTTCTAGGGTGTTGCTAAGGTGTTCTGAGTGGTTTCTAAAAATTACTATGTAGTTGTTCATGTGTTCTGAGTGGTTTCTAGGAAGTTGTTATGTGGTTGCTACAGTGTGGTTTCTAGGGTGTTGCTAAGGAGTTCTGAGTGGTTCCTAGGAAGTTGTTATGTGGTTGCTACGATGAGGTTTCTAGGGTGTTGCTAAGGTGTTCTGAGTGGTTCCTAGGAAGTTGTTATGTGGTTGCTACGGTGAGGTTTCTAGGGTGTTGCTAAGGTGTTCTGAGTGGTTCCTAGGAAGTTATGTGGTTGCTACGGTGAGGTTTCTAGGGTGTTGCTAAGGTGTTTTGAGTGGTTCCTAGGAAGTTGTTATGTGGTTGCTACGGTGAGGTTTCTAGGGTGTTGCTAAGGTGTTCTGAGTGGTTTCTAAAAATTACTATGTAGTTGTTCATGTGTTCTGAGTGGTTTCTAGGAAGTTGTTATGTGGTTGCTACAGTGTGGTTTCTAGGGTGTTGCTAAGGAGTTCTGAGTGGTTTCTAGGAAGTTGTTGTGGTTGCTACAGTGTGGTTTCTAGGGTGTTGCTAAGGTGTTCTGAGTGGTTTCTAAGAAGTTCCTATGTAGTTGCTCATGTGTTCTGAGTTGTTTCTAGGAAGTTGCTATGTGATTGCTTTATTTTATTCCGTGGCAGAAACAAGCTTCCATAGTTTGGTGTGACATTACTCTCAAACTAGTTTCAAACTAGCTAATACTTAAGTTTCGGTCAATATAGTGTCCAACATTATGAATCAAATTATTAAAAACATTTACACTGATGATCTTATGAGCTGTCGAGCACAATTTTTTTTCCTGTGTTTACAAATTTCCAATGGAAACAGGAAGTCTGAGCTAAGACACAGACCAAAGGCCACAAAAAAAACATTTGTACCAAAATATAATGAAGCTTGATTGAATTATTAACCTTTGCCATTGCCTGGCAACAAAAACAATTTGGGAAGCTGATTTAAATTCGCTTAAATATATTTCTTTTAATATAGTGACAAAATATAATGTCTAGGTTATCCATCAAATTCCTGTTTCTAGGGCAGCTTAAAAACAATGCAACTTTGCAAAACGACCATAAGCCGTTTCCCAGGCAACAGCATAAAGTTCATAACTGTGAGCGAATTAACCGTCAGGTGGTGGACGACATAGAGTATCGTAAACGTTTAAGTCGAGCTAACATTAATATGATCCAGAAGGCTTTCCAGCCTGTGTAATTCCAGAGTGACGAATTTTGGCCATCTAATCCTGCCTGAATCTTTCCATCCCGCAGCAGCGGAAACAGGATCAGGCCCAGAATTCCTACTGTGGGTGACGGGACTGACACACAGGGCTTGTGTCTCCATTTAGCTGGCCTGATTTACCCGTCAGACAATGAAGACACACTGTCTGGATTCCACACACACATTGGTACGTCATCTTGGCACTGACTCACAGCTGTTAACAAGCTCATTTTGTATCTTATGGCCACAGCGTGCCAGTCGATGATACATGTAGTTCTAGACTTTAATCGCACTTCTGACTAACTGTCATAGTGAAAGTGAATCAACAAAAACACTTTCAAATTGGATTTTAATATTTTCAAAATTCACTAGACAGGTTAGTTTTCATTTTATTCAGCAGTGGTTGTGATAGTTTCAGTTTGCTTTTTATTTCATAAACACATTTCATTTTAATTGTATAAATGAAAAATATAGGGTGTACTCACACTAGGCACGGTTGCCATGAACCGGGCCCGAGTACGATTGTCCCCCCTCCCCACTCCCCCTCTGGCCTGCACTCACATAGGGTTTCAGCATTCGTGCCGGAGCACGCTTACGTCATTATGGTGCGACGGTTTCGGGATAAACAAGAAGAGCGGCTGTGCCGACTTTAAGTGAAAGTAAGCCTCGTACTTTGGGATATGGCCCAACACAGTGCACGCGCGCGCACTGGAATAATGTTACCGCGATATAAATAGCGCGTTCACGCCCCCACTGTTCTTTTCAATGCGCGTATTAAATGCGCAGAGACCGAGCAAGCCGTGCCTGTTCGGTGCTCCAGCACGGTTAGCGCTCACACTGCATGCGAACCGCGCCCGAGTCCAACTGAACCGTGCTCTGGCCCACCTCTTCCAAGCGGGCCAGGGCCGGCTAATCGAGCCGCGCCCGGGCACGGTTCGGAGCACTCACACTAGTCAAACGAACCGCGCTTTGGTGGTCAAACGCACTCGGCGTTGGTTCAAACTGGCTAGTGTGAGTACACCCTAAGTGAAAAATGACACTGAAACAAACAAATACATTTATATTCTTCGAATTGTATTTTAATATAAATTTTATATAACATTTTCTAGACTTCAGGTTAGTTATTTTCATTTAAATCAGGAAAAATTAAAGGCATATGTAAACATAATACAAAAGATAAATCAAGTGATATAGTAAATAAATATATTTAAAGTAAATATTATATTTTTTTTCTTTTTTTGTTTCAATGCCATTTTTTTACCATCTGAAACCTACATTGGTGATCACCACATCATGTCCAAAAATATTCAATATTATAAAATATAAATTCAAATGAAAACCAATTATTAAAAAAACATTTTACTAAACTTAAATTAAATGAAAACTATAATTTAACTGAAATTAAAAAAAGAATACCACAGCATGAAAACATAAAATAAAATGACTACATCAGATCAAATGAAAAACTGAAAATGAAATCGATGCTTTCAGTTTCAATTCATTTTAGTTTTTCCAATTATTCTGATTATTTTCATTTATCAGTAGTTTAGTATATGCTTATTCATGCAACATGATCAAAACAAAATGCTCTGTAAATTATTTGTATTTAGTGCTTATGGTTCATGAATGAGGCCCAAAAAGTATAAAGAATAATTTTATACTTACACTCTGAATTGGAGTCCTACTTTATAATTTTATACTTATTTTTTGTGTGTATGTTTATAGGTTAGTGTGTCACAGCGCTGTCTGGTGCTCAGAGTGAGACAGACGCGAATGTGTGTGTGTGTGTGTGTGTGTGTGTTGGACACTGGTCAGTCCACACAATGAGGAGTGTGTAACTCAATATTAAGTAAATGATCAAGCCAAGAGTCCAGTTCACACAATGAAAAGTGTGTGTTTGTGTCCTGCTGTTGACATGTCTGAGTGAGCCAGACACCAGACAGACAGACAGACACAACTGTCAATAACACACACACCTGTGCACTGGATTTAGTTTTTGACAGGCTTGTCAAACAAGAGTCTGTTCAAACAAACAGAACAACTTTATCAGAGACAGAGTCAGACGGAGTCAAAGCTGAACAGAGGAGCGTGTGAATCAGGTGTGGGGATTTTCACATGCAAATTCACGAGAAACTGGACTGAAGGGTTTATTTACAACCAAAACAAATATTTTTATCTAAAGAGTAATCAGACCCTGCTCAACCTCGACGGACCAAGAGATTCATCTTACAACACTGGCATCATTTAAGCAAATGATGCTGCTGAGCCATAACCAACAAACACACATCAACACTAGCTATGTTTACATCCACCTATTTTTATGCCAATTTCGGGATAACGCATTAAAAAACACTGGATGGAAATGCCAAGATGCACATAAATTAAAAAATGCACATAAAAAATATATGCGCTCAATTGAGGTGGATGATTTGTTTATCCGATAAGCAGACGTGCACATAAACTACAATGGAAACACATTTACTGAATCCCTCGACGCGCACCAAAGAATTCATGTGACTTTGCCTCAACAGAGCATGTGATTGGATAACTGGACTAACCAGCGGACCAATCGCATCTCAAATATTGGTTTGATGGTTTGGTTCTGAAATGCCTGAGCCAAAGTCTGTCATCAGAATGATTCAGTTTAATTCCCTCCCTCATACGATTGCGTTCCCAAACCCCAGCATCCAAACGCAAGATAACATGACAGTGTTTATTGTGTTTCATCTGCCGCTCTGAGACGCAAGTAATTTATGATGTACGTAAAAAGAGCCAGAGTGGCTTCCCCCATTGCAGCGATTTCCAGTTTTATTACAGATATTTTGTGGCAATTTCCCAGGAACTGAGTTTTTTTGTTCTCTTGAACACATGGGATGGAAACAGTTCTTTATTTGCAAATGTTTTATGTGATATTTCAATTTTGACCTCAACTTTGGGTGGAAACAGCTATTGTCACCCAGAGCCAGTGTGTGAAGTTGAATGTTTATATACATTATTGAAGGAATAATTTAGCCAAAAATCTTTTAATTGATTGACTGAATTATTTGAACACTAATCTGGTAAACAGCTTAAAGGGATATTTCACCCAAAAATTAAAATTCTGTCAGTAATTACTCGCCCTCATGTTGTTCCAACCCCGTAAGACTTTCGTTCATCTTCGGAACACAAATGAAGATATTTTTGATTAAATCTGAGAGCTGGATCACTCCTCCATAGGCTTCTTAAGGGATCGAAACTTGCCGGCCCAGAAAAGTTATTAAAGACATCGTTAAAATAGTTCGAGTGACTACAGTGGCTTAACCTTAAGTTTATCAAGCGACTGGAATACTTTTTGTGCGCAAAAATCAAACAAAAATAACGACTTTATTCAACTAATTTGCAGTTACACTATGTGAACTCACTCGAGGCCCACAGAGAAGGAAATGAATAGTTGAATAAAGTCGTTATTTTTGTTTGTTTTTTGTGCTCAAAAAGTATTCTCGTCGCTTGATAAACTTAAGATTGAGCCACTGTAGTCACTTGGACTATTTTAACGATGTCTTTAATAACTTTTCTGGGCCGGAAAGTTTCAATCCCTTAAGAAGCCTATGGAGGAGTGATCCGGCTCTCAGATTTAATAAAAAATATCTTTAGTTGTGTACCGAAGATGAACGAAAGTCTTACGGGTTTGGAACAACATGAGGGCGAGTAATTACTGACAGCATTTTTACTGACAGAATTTTTAATTTTTGGGTGAACTATCACTTTAAAATGCATCAGATTTGATGCATCAAACAAAATGAATCATTCTGTATTGTATCAATTTCCTAATAATACTGTAATGTGCAGTCTGAGGGATGGCAAACAGTTCCAGTGTGTGTGTGTGTGTTGGATGGGTGAGTGATCAGGACAGTGTGTGTTTGTACTCACTGGCGACTCCTGATGCGAGTCCGTACAGCAGCCCTCCTCCGTCTGACTGCGTCTGCAACACGTGAGTGGCGGGGGGACATTTCTCCTGTCTGATGAAGTTATACAGCAGCGTCTTCACCAGACGACTCGTCAGAGACAGACTACAGAGAGAGACAGAGAGATTTGGCAAACCTACCATACTCGGGGGCAAATTCACTGAACAGTTGTGTTGTTGTTATTGTTAACTAAAACTATCAAATGTAGATAGTAATTGAAATAAAGTATAATAATTATAATTTTTTTATCACAATAAATGAAAACCACACACACACATATATATATTTGCATGTGTATATATATATATATATATACACTCACCGGCCACTTTATTAGGTACACCTGTCCAACTGCTCGTTAACACTTAATTTCTAAGCAGCCAATCACATGGCGGCAACTCAGTGCATTTAGGCATGTAGACATGGTCAAGACAATCTCCTGCAGTTCAAACCGAGCATCAGTATGGGGAAGAAAGTTGATTTGAGTGACTTTGAACGTGGCATGATTGTTGGTGCCAGAAGGGCTGGTCTGAGTATTTCAGAAACTGCTAATCTACTGGGATTTTCACGCACAACCATCTCTAGGGTTTACAGAGAATGGTCCGAAAAAGAAAAAACATCCAGTGAGCGGCAGTTCTGTGGGCGGAAATGCCTTGTTGATGCCAGAGGTCAGAGGAGAATGGCCAGACTGGTTCGAGCTGATAGAAGGGCAACAGTGACTGAAATAACCACTCGTTACAACCGAGGTATGCAGCAAAGCATTTGTGAAGCCACAACACGCACAACCTTGAGGCGGATGGGCTACAACAGCAGAAGACTCCACCGGGTACCACTCATCTCCACTACAAATAGGAAAAAGAGGCTACAATTTGCAAGAGCTCACCAAAATTGAACAGTTGAAGACTGGAAAAATGTTGCCTGGTCTGATGAGTCTCGATTTCTGTTGAGACATTCAGATGTTAGAGTCAGAATTTGGCGTAAACAGAATGAGAACATGGAACCATCATGCCTTGTTACCACTGTGCAGGCTGGTGGTGGTGGTGTAATGGTGTGGGGGATGTTTTCCTGGCACACTTTAGGCCCCTTAGTGCCAATTGGGCATCGTTTAAATGCCACGGCCTACCTGAGCATTGTTTCTGACCATGTCCATCCCTTTATGGCCACCATGTACCCATCCTCTGATGGCTACTTCCACCATGTAACAAAGCTCTAATCATTTCAAATTGGTTTCTTGAACATGACAATGAGTTCACTGTACTAAAATGGCCTCCACAGTCACCAGATCTCAACCCAATAGAGCATCTTTGGGATGTGGTGGAACGGGAGATTCGCATCATGGATGTGCAGCCGACAAATCTGCGGCAACTGTGTGATGCCATCATGTCAATATGGACCAAACTCCCTGAGGAATGCTTCCAGCACCTTGTTGAATCTATGCCACGAAGAATTGAGGCAGTTCTGAAGGCAAAAGGGGGTCCAACCCGTTACTAGCATGGGGTACCTAATAAAGTGGCCGGTGAGTGTATATATATATATATATATATATATATATACACACACACACACACAAGCAAATATATATATATATATGTGTGTGTGTGTGGTTTTTATTTATTGTGATAAAAAAATAATTCTTTATACTTTATTTTAATTACTATTACTATATACAGTATACACACACATGCAAATTTCTATAGAATTTCTAGAAATCCATATATATGTTTGTTGTAACGATACAAGAATTTCAACTTCGATAAAATACCTTGAAAAATATTTAATATTCAATAACGTTTCATACCACAGGGAAAAACTGCCATATAGATATTATTTTATCTCATAATTTTTTGTACATAAATACTTGACAAGACGGGCATTTTGACAGAATTTTGGGCGTATCAATTTGGTACTCGTGAGGTGTTTAAGAGGCGGCTTTATGTGTGCGCGCATTGGATGTGAGTGCGAAACCTGTGGAAATGAGTAAAATAATGTGCAATACACGCTACCCCACGCCGAAATTCATGCCCTGTCACACCAACAGTATTCAACCTAAACGAATGAAACGAGTGAATAAGAGCAGGTGGGTGTGTGTCAACTAACTGTCGGACAGAAGAGAAAGCAAGAAAGCGCAGGTGTTATCGGTACAGCAGAAAATTAGTATTGGGACCATTGCAGTATGTATGTTATGTATGTATGTTATGTATGTATGTTATGGATGGATGTTATGGATGGATGTTATGGATGGATGTTATGGATGGATGTTATGGATGGATGGTGTTATCGGTACAGCAGAAAATTAGTATTGGGACCATTGCAGTATGTATGTTATGTATGTATGTTATGTATGTATGTTATGTATGTATGTTATGTATGTATGTTATGTATGTATGTTATGTATGTATGTTATGGATGGATGTTATGGATGGATGGATGGATGGATGGATGGATGGATGGATGGATGGATGGATGGATGGATGGATGGATGGATGGATGGATGGATGGATGGATGGATGGATGGATGGATGGATGGATGGATGGATGGATGGATGGATGGATGGATGGATGGATGGATGGATGGATGGATGGATGGACATGGATGGATGGATGGACATGGATGGATGGACGGACATGGATGGATGGACATCCATCCATGTCCGTCCATCCATCCATGTCCATCCATCCATCCATCCATATCCATCCATCCATGTCCGTCCATCCATGTCCGTCCATCCATCCACATCCATCCATCCATATCCATCCATATCCATCCATGTCCATCCATCCATGTCCATCCATCCATGTCCATCCATCCATATATATCCATCCATCCATGTCCATCCATATCCATCCATGTCCATCCATCCATATCCATCCATCCATGTCCATCCATCCATCCGTCCCCATCCATGTCCATCCATATCCATCCATGTCCATCCATCCATATCCATCCATCCATGTCCATCCATCCATATCCATCCATCCATGTCCATCCATCCATCCGTCCCCATCCATGTCCATCCATATCCATCCATGTCCATCCATCCATATCCATCCATCCATGTCCATCCATCCATGTCCATCCATCCATCCGTCCCCATCCATGTCCATCCATGTCCATCCATCCATCCATCCATGTCCATCCATGTCCGTCCGTCCGTCCGTCCGTCCATCCATCCATCCATCCATCCATCCATCCATGTCCATCCACGGACATGGATGGACATGGATGGACATGGATGGATGGATGGATGGACATGGATGGGGACGGATGGATGGATGGACATGGATGGATGGATATGGATGGATGGACATGGATGGATATGGATGGACATGGATGGATGGATATATATGGATGGATGGACATGGATGGATGGACATGGATGGATGGTTGGATGGACATGGATGGACGGACATGGATGGATGGACATGGATGGATGGATATGGATGGATGGATGGATATGGATGGATATGGATGGATGGATGTGGATGGATGGACGGACATGGATGGACGGATATGGATGGATGGATATGGATGGATGGATATGGATGGATGGATGGATGGACATGGATGGATGGACGGACATGGATGGATGGATGGACATGGATGGATGGATGGATGGACATGGATGGATGGATGGACATGGATGGATGGATGGATGGATGGATGGATGGATGGACATGGATGGATGGATATGGATGGATGGATGGATTGACATGGATGGATGGATGGACATGGATGGATGGATGGACATGGATGGACATGGATGGATGGATATATATGGATGGATGGACATGGATGGATGGATATGGATGGACATGGATGGATGGACATGGATGGATGGATGGACATGGATGGACGGACATGGATGGATGGACATGGATGGATGGATATGGATGGATATGGATGGATGGATGTGGATGGATGGACGGACATGGATGGACGGATATGGATGGATGGATATGGATGGATGGATGGATGGACATGGATGGATGGACATGGATGGATGGATGGACATGGATGGATGGATGGATGGATGGACATGGATATGGATGGATGCACATGGATGGATGGATGGATGGACATAGATGGATGGATGGACATGGATGGATGGATGGACATGGATGGATGGATGGACATGGATGGATGGATGGATGGATGTATGGATGGCTGGATGGATGGATGGATGGATGGATGGACATGGATGGATGGATGGATGGATGGATGGACACAGACGGATGGACACAGACAGAAAGACAGATAGATTTAAACCATCACTTTTGCCATTTAAAACAGCCGATCATGGTTACCTGTTTTTTATTAGATCACAGGAACATAGAAAAACAATTGGAAAAGAAAGTAATAGGGCATTCTAGGAAATTACTATTATTTTGGTACATTAGCATTAGGGTCTCTGGGAAGATGTCAAGATAAAACATGAGAATTAAAGAAACATGGAAATGGTTGGAATGCCAAGAGTTTATGGTTTCTGGAAACTGGTGGTATTCTCAACGCTCATTTGCATTGTGAAGTGAGAATACGGCGCTTGTGTAGCTGGACGTCTTTGCTTTCATGCACTTGCACAGAGTACGTCTCAGTCCTAAAGACACTCGTGAGGTTTGACGAGCGTGCGTTAACGACCTCAGACATGCAAGCTCAGCTGCAGTGCTGAAGAGCTAACGAGGGAACTTTAAAAGCTCAGTATCAGTGGTGCGATGCAAACGAGCCCTCCGGGTGAACTCAAGCAAAGCTCCAGACGAGAGCATCTGGCGAATTAATGAACACCCTCATTTGCATATGAAATGGCAGCTCTTGACAGTCGTCCTTCTGTTAATGCCGGTCAGGGGGCCACATTATCACACTGGGACAAACTTTGTAAGAATAAAACACTGCGGCAGGCAACAACTTTTAACTTGTATTGGCTCTGGTTCTTGAGTTAAGAAGTTTATAATGCATCACTGGAACTCTGGATCAATTAGATGAGTCTATTCAGGTGTGTAGAGTATCTGTGCCTTACTTTACTAGTCATTTTATATTATAAACCAACCGTATAGTACAGAACATGTACCTTAAATTACATGTACAAAGAAACACATTTGGTCTAGAAACAATTTTCAATCAGAAATTGCTAGTAAATTTCACAAATAATTACAGAAACGGCAAGTTTGGTGATCCTTCTTTCTCACCATCGTCCTTTGGTCAGGTAGCCATAAATAAGCCCCTCCCTCAGAATCTCCTTGTGAAAGAGCTGATAGGACAACAGCACCAGGAGGGTGGTCACAGATTCAAACAGGATGTTGTAGGTGATGTCACTATGAAAACAGAGACAGGATAAACATTAACACATACATTATTACTTCCTTTAGATATCTGACTTTACATACAAATGTTTTAACTCTTATGTTCTCCTGAAGGTTTTTGTATATTTGCATCTGTTTCTTGAAAAAAAACACACAAAAAAAACATTTACACATACTTCTGTCAGGACCACTATCGTCAAATACGATTGACAATTAGCATACAGTTTGGATTGGTGGTATGGTTCAGTTCTAGGCAAGAGGCAGCCTAGCAAGGATAAGATTAGGGAGAGCAGCAATAAAGCCCAATTTATACTTCTGTGTCGGACCTACGCCGGAGCCTCTACGCTACACACTACGCGTTGGTTTTCATTTATACTTCTGCGTCGTTGTCCGCGTTGACGCGCAATTACACATGCAGAGGGAACATGAGAAATCCGAGGGAGCGGTTCTAGATGACCAATCACAGCGCTTGCGTTCGCGTAGAATTGACGCGTTGTTACATTTTTGGAGAGGTGCACGTCAGGGTACGCGCGCTACACACAACCTACGGCGTGAGTTCGACGCAGAAGTATAAATTGGGCTTTAGGGTAAACAGAACAGAACCAACATGAATGTATGCAGATATCATTAATTCAAGATTTTAAATTACAACATAATTCAAGAATGCCAAATCCTGACTGGGCGAGAGGAGGAGCTGGGGATGGAGGAGGGTAATTGGCTCCTGAGAAACACGATCGCTGCTGATAATACTGAAGGAGCTTATATACGTACACAATAGGCGTCGTATTCCTATAGGTAGAAGTGGATCAACTGATGCGAGCTTGACTAACGTGAGCTGCCAGTACTGACGCTACGCTTGATATTTATCTGTTAATAAGCCAATCGCTGCTGTGATTTACAGTGATTTTACCATGGTCAAGAGGGTTTTAATTGAGCTGAAATCACAGTAACATAAGGCCACCTGAGTATTATTGCTCGACTAAAACATTGTAAACGCTAAGATTGTAAAAGATACAATTATATATGTGTGAATCTTTTTATTCTTTAAAAACGTCTGTATGCAAAAGTTGTTATTTTGAAGATAATTTCAGCCACTTTTATAAAACATTGGAAACCGTAAGATTGTAAAAGTGATCAATTAATAATTATACTTGTGTGAATCTCATTAAAACATATCCAGGTCAAAATGCACCCCAAAATTCAAAGGTAAAACAAAATAAAGTAAAAAAAATTATATTAAAAAAAGCATTATATACTGCATAACATTTTATTTTTATATTTATTACTTTTATGAGCATTACAATATTTGCACTATGACGTCATTTTCAAATGATGGGGAAATATGAAAGAAAAACTGATCACATTATCATTCATCAAAATCCCCAAAATAGTGAAGTCCTACTGTAAAATGAACTCATTGCCCCCTCTCATTTTCCAAACACACACACACACACACCATCAATAGAACAATCTCTCTTTTTTTCTATTGTCCCTCGTTTCCTTCCTCCAGATTTCTCACTTCACTTCCACTTCCCAGTGCTGTGAAGTCACTTGGCATGATTCCCTTTCACTTTCTCTCTCTCTCTCTCACACACACACACACACACACACTATTATTACATTCATAATAACATGAAGAGTTTCCTATAGGATTCTGTTTTTGCAATGAGGACCAACCAAACCCCACATCCTGAGCTTTAACGACACATTAAATCATACCGAATAAATTACATTTTACAACATTATTTTAGTGCTTTGAATTTATTTGGTTATTAAAATATAATTTATTACAAAACTCTTAAATAACACAAATAAAATGTGCAATGGAAAAAAAACACACTACAAAAAAAAAGGAATGAAGTAAAGGATTTCAGATTATTTTGAGGTGGAGTTGACTAGTTGAAAAGTTGAACAAAAATCAGCAGAATTCTGACTAGACTTAAACAAGGTCAAATGTACTAAACTGAGATGACTTTACTACAAAAAAAAACGTAACGGGGATGAGGGATGCGTATGATCTGTGGACGTGGATTCCATGTTGGGCAGAAAATAAATATTTTGGTACTTGTTTTTATTAAATTACTTATTATTACAAGAAAACCACAGAAATGAGAAAAATTATTATTAACAGCCTTGCCTCTTACATGCTTGGTATATTTGTATATAAGTTTGAATATTGACGATTACCGATGACAAACATATCTCCAAAAAAATCATTTTGTAAGAGCATGGAAAAACTCTCTCATTAACAATCTTACAAAACGAATAAAAAAAATAAAAAAACCACATGATTAGTCACCTTTAGCACCATAAACAGAATTATATCATTACAAATCTGTTCCATCTATGGTAAAAGGTCAGCACGGACAGCGATGATATGCAAAATTGCGTAAGCCTAAAAACTCAGTCAGTCCCTTCTCTTGTCTTCTGAAGTCATATGCACTGTGTTTATTTCTATACAGCTCTTTTTCACTATATGCTTTCATTGTATGAAAAAGAGTAGCTAAAGATTGTGCGAAACATTACCTTTTGTGTTTCACAGAAAAAAAGAGTGTCACATGGGCTTGGAATGACGTAAATGATTTTTGGGTGAACTATTCCTCATCACCTTACGCAGTATAAACGCTCTGATGTGTTTGTGTCTCTGCAGCTATTTTATTTCTGGTTTTGATCTGTGAGGTAATTTGAGCTACAATTCACAATATCCTTCAGAACAGTGTGATAAGAATCCTGTCTCCGGCTACAGAATCGCTCAAAAACACGTAGGAACCAGCGAGTCGGGGATCTGAATGTGACCCGCGCCTGACTTCTCTTGGTCAGCACGTAGCAAGGAAACGAGACAAATGGCAACAAAAACAGACACGGGACAACAACAGCACACTGAACTCTGTTACAATACAACAACTACGCAATCCACTTACACATGTGAGCCAGCACAAATAACAGGCTTTATTTCAAACACGCTTAAAACTTTCAACTGTGTTTAAGTGACGTTCCTCAAGTTCTCGGTTCGTTCTCAATGCCTTGTGATTTATAAACTCTCTGTTAAGTCTCTTGATTCATTAAGAGACTTAATGATTATTTAATTTAGTTATTACTGCCCTTTAACATTGGAAACAGCTGTCAGTCTATTAACAGACACAAATGCTCAATAAATAATCATTTGCATGAATCTCATGAAAACATATCCAGGTCACGTTTCATCCCAAAATTCAAATGATGGTGATGATGATGAATAAACAAACAAATCTTTTTTTTTTTTAAATAAATAAAAAGGGCATAATAGGTCTTCTATAATAAGATCACAAATGTGGTTTAATAAAGTAAATAGGGGCATTTTAAGCACTGAACAGTGAGATACACACACACACATCATGATTATCATGATCAGTGTAATATGGTTCTCATTATAGACTGGGTGGAACACAAGGACACTCTAGAACATGACAAACAGATTTACATTCAGAGTGGATACATCTGTCTGTCCTTTGCATAAAAACACACACAAACACTAGAAACATGCAAGAGGCATTATAAGCTGAATAATGCAGTGCTGATGTGGTTATCTCTCTACAGAGATTTACAGATGTGTGTGTGAAGGGCGTCACTCAATAAATCATGAGTTCATGCATGAAGGTGTCCTCCACTCAGGTGTGTAAATGACAGCGGGTCACACAGAGGTCTGATGAGACACACGGGCGCTCGGGGATCATGGAAAAGCACGTAAAGGGAGCGTGTAAAAACAAAGGAGCAAAATGTCCCGTTTTTAAGAAGATGTGTCAAGTTAAAAGTAGTGACTTTGTACATGCAACCCTTGCTGATAAACCTTGCTAAATTACTTTGTTTCATAAACGGTGAATTTTGCAACACTGACAACTAAATTGAATCAACAAATGAACTGACTCGAGCTGAATAATGACACTATTGTCTTCTGTAGCTCTGCTCACAGCTGAATTTGTCTCATTTGATGAAGTCTGCATCACGGATTCTATTATTTTCCTGTTTATTACTGTGAAGCTGCTTTGAAACAAGCTGTGTTGTATAAAGCGCTATATAAATAAAGGTCAGGTGGCATGATTAATTGTGTTAAGAATTACTTTTTAATTCTTGAACTTCAAGAAACAAATGTATGAAAATATTTATGTGTATAAATAAGGACAGCGACACTTCATTGTTTGAGTCAGAGTTGACCTTCACACACTGTATGTGAGAGACCCGTCATATATCACGACAATAGCACACGCACACACCTCCCTCTCACACTGAGACATACTTTATCACTTAGTATTTGCAAGACAGAGAAATCCAGAACAAAACAAACACACAGTTCTTCTTCGGTACTCACAGAAGCGGCACTTCAACGATGAGATGCACCAAATTACAGACCAGCTCCTCCAGAAGATCCTCACAGATGGAGTCTGTTAACACACACACACACATCACGATCAGGTCAGAGATGGGAACGCTGACACATCAGCAATGTAAATATTATCTGTGAAAAGTTTCTTTAGGTCACTGGTTCTGTACGTTGCTCATTCTGATTGGTCAGAGATGACATTTATGCTCAGATGTGGGTTGCGACACATCAAACAACTGAGAAGCTGTCAGGCTGGACAGACGGACCAGATACCATAGATGCTCTAGTGCTGAAAAAGCGCTTTTATTTTGCCTTTCGGCCATTAATATTGATAAGCACGATGAAGAGAGGACAGGAAACGTGTAGGAAAAGAACAGGATCAGGAAATAACCCGAGTACGTCTCAAACTTGCATGACACACATTAACTTCACTTCACTTCAAAACACTAACTTTATCTTCTTTTGTGAAATCAAATATGGGAAATATGCTTCAGGGTTATTCACAAAAACTGAAACTATTCAAAACATTTTTGTTCATTTAAATAGAGAAATAAAATAAAATATAAATATTAAATTAAAAACGTAAACTAAAACGAAATGAGAAATGTTGTCTTGGAACTGAAATGAGTTTAAGCACTAAAATTACTAACGAGAAATATATACAAATTTTAACTGAACTAAATAGTAATATTAATATAAAAAAATAAAAAAAATATAAAAAGCCCATAATAAAATGACTAAAAATGAAATAAGGACAATTTTATTAAAAATGAAATGTTAACATGGAAACTGAAAAAATAAAAATAAAAGGTAACTCAAAATCTTAATAAAACTATAATAGTATAAACATAATACTAAAATAACACAGATGTTTGTTTCTTAATGGACATCAGATATTCACACAAAATAATAATAAAATACAAAAAAGACTGTGGGGACCAACATTGTGGCTTAACGAGGAAACCAGTTCTAGTTAGGGTTAGTCTGGGTTAGGGTTAGTCTGGGTTAGTGTGGGTTAGGGTGGGGTTAGGTTATGTTAGGTTAGTGCTAGTCTGGAGTAATTAGAAAGAAGCTTAATCTAAAAAAGATCAATATACTTAGCTATACTTTATGAACACTGCCTCTCTCATCTTGGAACAAAATACAAATAAAAATTGATATACAAATAATAATAAATAAGGTTTCGTTTAGGTGTAGGGTTAGCTGTTGGCTTTACATAAAAACAATGGTAATACTTTACAACAAAGTCTCATTAATTAACATGAACAAACAATGAAAAATAATAAACGCTATCAAACTAGCATTGATTAATTTAGTTCATGTTAATTTCATTCATTACCTAACATAAATGCTGTAAAAATATCTAATGCTTATTGTTAGCTCATGTTAGCTAATGCATTAACTACAAAACAAATGAGACCTTGTTGTAAAGTGTTACCAAAACAACAACAGAAATGTTCTCATTTAGGTAACTAGGTAAAAAATATATTTGCGTGTACTGGTTTGACTATATTTGTGAGGGTCAAATATAATTAAACACGTCAAAAACCAAAATATAAAAACAAAAAACAAAAATAAAGTGAAGCTAATTAATTTGTGTGTGCGACTGTGCGTGTGATACCGTAGGTTCCTGGCGCCCTCTCCTGGTAGGAGAACTGTAAGTGCAGCTCTTCTTCACTCATCTCCCTGATGAAGACCTTCAGCAAACAGCGCACCAGAAACAAAGCATTATGGGCCTGCCAGATGAATAACTGACTAGAGAGAGAGAAAGAGAGAGAATCATAGATAATTATTGACCTACAGCAGCCTGTGAACTGTGGCTTGACCCTGTCAGTGGTTTTGGATCATCCTTGACTAAACCAACACACATACACAGGCTATCAGGCGTCTGTAGTAGTTACTTTATCATTACAAGTTCATACACTGAGAAACAGCTCACATGTGCAGCTATCACATCAGCTGACCCTGGATCAAATGTGTGACTGAGGGTTTGATCTCTGCATAGTTCAGATCAGAGCACATCATAAATATTCTCTCAGAGGATCACAGTGTGACGGTTCACATGCACGCGCTGCAGGAGCGCTGGGTCACTCCCTGCTCTGGATTTATGCTACTGCAACACTTTGAGCACAAACATCAGGTCCGTGTGTGTGTGTGTGTGTGTGTGTGTGTGTGTGTGTGTGATGCTGTGGTCTGCACCGCTGATATTCCCATGGGAAAATCATTTCAAAAACATCCTAATGGTACCGTCCTGCGTGGGAAAAGACATTTTAAAATACATATTTCTCAAAATCTCACAGATGTTCTGAGCATCCGAGAACCACAAAAAAAAACAAAAAAAATCATCCGTTTTCACACTCAAGCTGTTACTATACTATACTAGAGGTGTGAATCTTTTCTTGCCTCACGATTTGATTATAAAATAATTCTCGGTTCATCTTTTCCTCCAATTCTTTTATATATAATAATATTATATTAATAATCACAACATATAGTTATTTTTGTCATTTTATATTTGAATTATTATTAAAAATAAGAACAAATTAATAACTATTAAAAATAAGAACAAAGATGCAAATAACAAACAGTAGAATAAATACAAGTCCAGTCAATATAAGAAAGGAACAAAATTTAAATAGTGCATTACTATTTTTTTTTTTTCATTTTAAATATTTGTATTTATTTATTTATATTTATTTATTTATTTAAATAACAGAAGCATTCAAGTAAGAAATAATACAGAAATTAAATATTAACATATAAAATGAATCACTACATAGTCTTTAGTTATTAATTTCAAATAAATTGATTATTATTAAAGCTACAAAAGGGATTCAGTCAACAGCAGTGAGTGATTCCCGCTTTTCTTTTGATGTTTAATTAACATTAATGACAGACAGTAGCAGGTTTATTATTTTATGACTTATGCACAGATCCAATATAATGTTACACATCAGACTTTCTCCCCCAACCGTTTACTTCACTTCAGGCATAACTGACTAATGTTAACATGAACACTCGGCAAGACATAAGTGTGCGCACATTTGACCATTTAAGCGCAATAAGCCGCGTCAGATATCTCATTTTGATATCATATTCTGTCTGAGGGCTTATTGAGCTTAATAACTTTTTAACATCAGGCCTATTCCGCAGCGCACTTTATTTCCTCATTCATGCATGTTCTTTTCATAAAAAATAAAACCAAAACATCAGACGAGTGCTTTGCTTATGAAGGACATGCACACAATTTTGTTTTATTAATATAGCTTATATTAAGAGTATTTTGTGCTGCTTAATATTTGGGGTGAGTAAGATTTTATTTTAATACTTTTATTCAGCAGGGATGCATTAAATTGCTCAAAAGTGAAAGTAAAGACATTTATAATGATACAAAATATTTCCATTTCAAATGAATGCTGTTCTTTTCATTTAAAAAAATCATAATTATTCCAAACTTGTTTGATTAATTACAATATAAAACACATGTGACTGGTTTCTGCATAAACATGGAAAGTGAATAATAAAAAATGAATGAGCCACTATATAAAATATAATATTTTTAGAAACTTGTACGCAATTGTTTGTGATGTTTGCTCGAGGAACTGCCAATGCAATGGATTTTGGATACTGTGTGTCTTCATATTATTCATTGTTTATGGATATTGAAAACGACATACAGGTCTTATATGCACACATTAGTGAAGACGTATCTCACTTACTCTTGGCATTCTGTGGAAATCTTCAGTTCTTTGGTTCTGCTGAGAAAGACTCTCACCAACGCCCCGAAGTTCCCAGACCTGGGGTTGTTCTGAACTATAAAGGGCCGAAACAGAAGATCAAAAACACAAAACAATTTCCCATCTGAAGGTTGTTTATGATAAGTGCTGCTAAACCAAATCAACAGAATGCATTAAGGATCCTTGTGATTTAGTGGTAAAAAAAAACAACTAGTCAATAAACACAATAAATTACATACAGCACATCATAAAAGCAGAGTTGACTTGGGATCGGTAATCATTTGAATGGTGTGGCTTCATGCGCACACAGACCTAAATTACAGAGCTTTATTTCACAGGACAGTGGGTTTGAAATGAGTGTGCGTCTCTTTGTACAGAGGGCTGTAATGAAATGGCAGTAATTTACTCATACAAACACACATACTCAGAGTCTTAGCCAGCGGGACGACAGCCTCCTCCAGGAGTTTAGCATCAGCACTGCAAATGCAGAGAGAGAGAGATAAACGTCATATGAGAGAAATGTCAATGAGCCACTCAAGACAGTGTTTTACAATGAATTTAACATGGTCAAGAAGAGATGTTGTTAGGCACGACATGTGTTGCAGTAAAATCATGAAGGGAAAGCAATAATAAAGGAAATCATTGTTCATTAAATAATGAATATTGACAAAAAAAACAATTATTTAACTAAACAAAAGAGTTTTTTCTAACTGTAGGTTGCATGCATGTAAAACGTAGGGCAGAGATACATTTTACATAGTCGGTCATTAAAAGTAGTCATTAAAACTTCAACGAGTAAGTAAATACTGCAATGAACTGATTAAAAGTTCAACAGATTATGTCTGACATAGCTGAGAAGTTCAAGATGTCAGAAATCACCCTTTTATGATATAGTTTTCATACTATGTTGAATGTGTTAAAAATGTTAAACTGTATTGACAACAACATTACACATCAGAAACATGGGATTTGTGTCTTACGACAGGAGACATAAGTGCACTCTGTCTATTCATGCAAAGTGCTGAATAATGCAGGACAACTTCAATGACAAGTCTGTCATAATGAACATGAATATTTCAACAAAAGAAAGAGATGCTGATTGCTGAAATAGTGTTTGTGATGTTGGATTCTCTGGCTCCCTCTGGTGTCCGTCCCTCATATAACCTTCAAACTGAGAGAGCAATAGATGAACTAACTCTGAGCTCATCATGACATCAACAACACACATCTTCAGACAGAAACCGGTGAAAGTGCAATCAATTACAGTACATTAGCAGTTAACTATAACAGGAAAACACTAAATATAACAGCAAAGACACAACACAGAGTATAACAGATTTATTAATCATCTACTCAGTCATCATCACTCATCAACCACATTAACTTTCGAAATAAACACAGCAGAAACATCTTCTACGGTCAGATAGTATTGTATAGTTGTGTGTATCTGTTGTTTTTTCAGACTATTTTCACAATGCAGCGCTGGTGCGAGTTTGCTTCTGTTTTGTTAAAGAAATTTCAAGTGCCCTGGGAGTGTGTCTGTGCTGCAACATGACATCATGACTTTGCGTAAAAACATACACGCCATTTTCAAGTCAAGTGGCGTGTTATCTATACGCATTTTGAGCTATTTGAGCTATTGAGCTATATTTGAGCTATCTGGTATGTCCACGCCGAAACGAACCGTCATCTTTTGCGTGTATGTCTACGCCGTTAAATGTCCGAGTGATTCCGCGTGTATGTGTAACGTTACGGCTGTACGCCGTTAAATGTCCGAGCGAAACGAAGCAAAATGTAGATCTACATCTGGGGAGTGATATTTTTTCCCTAGGATGGTAGGGGAAGACTCATAAATGGTATTAACCCCAGTGACGGGTAGGTTTAGGGACGGGGTTGGGGTAGGTCATATATTTATATATACAGTAATGTAACGTTAAGTCAACGGCGTTGATAAACACGCTGAAAAGCGATTATGCGTGTTGATAGCACGCCAAAAATGGAAATACGAATTGGCGTGTCATACATACGCCATTTCATGAGATCAGTCTGGTCTGTGTCATATAAACGAGAACAATTTTTCTTGTTCTTTTTAAATATTTGAATTTGATAAATTGAAAAACTCACTGCTTCTCAACAAGGGGGCCTCCGCAAACTTCCAACAGGACGCCTAAAAATGATTTTATTAATAATTTTTTAATAATATATTACAACAATCTAGCTTAATATCTAACATAAAACGCTATAAAAACAGACAACCAAAACGTAACGATTTCTTAATATTTTTTTTCAAGAATATTCCAACTTCTGGAATTACAAAATGATTTGTAGTTAAATTACATTTCAACACTCCCAGTTTCTGTTAATGTTATAGTTAATTATGTTAATATTATATGGGAGCCTTCGAATATTGTATTGGACACTAGTGGGCCTTTAGGTCAAAAAGTTTAATCATGATTAATGCTTCTTTCAAAAAATAAAATAAAAATAAAAAAATCTCACTAATGCTGTAAACATACAGAGAGCCCTGTCAGCTGATATTATTATTAAAGGTTAAAAATAACAACTTAAATTATATATATAATGCGTTTTTTATTAGGGGTGCTCCGATCAGGATTTTTGGGGCCGATCACCGATCGCCGATTACTGGAAGCTGTATCACCCGATACCGATACCGATCACCGATTACAGGGTCTATTTGAAGACATCTTTTTATCATGTAGCATTACTTATTAAACTATATTTAACAACAATGTACATTAAGTATTACATTTAAGAGAAGACAATGCATAATGAATTGACACCTGTGTATTTATTTGCAAGCAACATGTATTAACATAGCAGCTTGGTTATTGGGAGCAGCTTAGGGCTTGACATACAACTTTCCTGTAGAATATAAAATAAAATGAATAAAAGACAGAACATCTGAGTCTTTAAATTTAGCTTTAGACTACTTTAAACATTATTTTGACTATAGCCTTTTTTTGTTGCTGTTTTTAGTTTAGAGTCAGTCAGCCATCAGTTTTTCTAATACACTTAGAGGACCACAGGTAGTAAAGTGCACAGCAACAAAAAAAAAAAAATAATAATAAAAAAAAATAACAACTTCCATATCTGTATCTATAACTTTGCTTTTTTCTGGGATGCTTTGTCAGATTTTGTGGGCATTTAGAGAGGAAGAGAGAGGTAGAGAAACCTTTTTGTGTGTGTGTGTGTGTGTGTGTGTGTGTGTGTGTGTGTGTGTGTGTGTGTGAAGAACCCTTGCAAAATTATTTTAAACAGATTAAGAAAGCCACCACTACTGGTCACATCTATGGTTAGATTGATTTTTTTAGATCCAGTGAAGTCTGTCCCACCATGTACCTAATATAAATAAATAAAACATCTTCAGTTAACTAGCAGATCATTCATTTAGTTCACTATTAAATAAGAAATCTAGCGCTAACATGTGTTTTTGAACTCAAGCTGCGCGCTCGTTGCCGCGGCGATCAGTTGCATGGATACAGTGCTCTGCGTCACTCGGACGCGCGCTTCAATCTATCGCCGTTGCGGACTCTTATTCATTCCGGTGTAATCACAAAATAAAACACAAACGTATCCTTGCTTGATATAACTGTTACCGCTGATGAACTAGGGCTGTCAACTTTAGTCGTTTAGTCGACTAATCGGTCGATGCCGTCTTGGTCGACTGACGTTCTTATTGGTCGACCAGTCGCATTTTTTTTTTTTTTTTTTACCAATAGAAAGAATTTTTCAATGATTTACTCCTTGATATTTATTCCTTTATAAGCAGTTATATATTACTGTATTCTAAATATAATTAGCCTATGGTTTATCCCCAACTTTAAATGCTTTAATTTAGGCTATTTTGTAACAGCGCCACAGTTTAGCGCACACACATAGAACACACACACACATAGAACCGCGACCGCGTTGCTTCCATCATGAGCGGGCACACCGCGCGCCTACATTTGAAATCGAACTTGAGCGCGCAAAAGACGTGAGCAGTCCCTTTAACGGCTTTATCATGCTGACTCAATAGATTGTTTTCTTGATATGTTTTTGTTTTTATTTGTACACTTGACGCATTTGAAAATAGCCTAAATAATGTAACAAAACGAAAATAAACCTATATGCGGTCCTACAATACAGCCTATTATTATTAGGAATGTTTTTTAGGCTCTTTGGTTTTTTGTGTGTGTTTGTTTTAAAACTCCTAGATCGGCTGGACAAAAGTTAACCCATAGCTTTGAAAGTAAAGAAGAATATACAGCCTGTATAAACGAGAGCTTTTGTTAGGATTTTTCATTGTGGCAGATAGCAGTTATATTTTTTGTAGCGTGTGGTGTGGTCAGGTGCGCGATTGTGACTGTTACTATAGACCTAGGAGGACAGAGCTCCTCACTTTTTGCAGTTTTTCAAAGAATTGTATTATTATTATAGTTTTATGTATTTTTGATGTTTTTTCGTTGTTGTTTTATAAATGCTCTATGACAATTGTTAAAAATTGTTCAATCAAAACATCGCGTTTTTTTTTTTTTTTTTTTTTAGTCGACTAATCGTTGCGCAGGACAAGACTTTGGTCGACTAAGGATTTCTTTGGTTGACTACAGCCCTATGATGAACATATTCAGTTTTGATGAGAGAAAATATGTACGAGTGATTTGACGGACGCACGGGGGGGGGTCTATTGTGTAGCTCGACGAACAACACCAGAGGAAACGCGCTTGATTCAAGCCGGTTCCACAGTGAGAGCGGCGCGGCCAGAGTTTTGGCCGCTGCGGCATATTAAATATATTACAAATAGTTTTTCAGCGTGAGAAATACAATGTGTGGCGGGAGAGCGTGACAAAAGACCGAAATGAGTGACTGTCACGCTCAATGCTTGACACTTGAGAGCCCTGTTGTAGAATTGCCAGACCGGTGAAGCCATTTTCACCAGGGCGTAAAAAAATTGTCTCGCGAGTTTTGCGTCATCTGATCGGCTTTTCTGGATCGGCCTTTATAGAGACCGCCGATCACACATCCCAAAGCAATTATCGGCCGATTATGATCGGCGACCGATCAATCGGAGCACCCTTATTTTTTATTATAATAACTACTTCATAATATTTTAATGATATACCGGTAAGTAAAAATATAATATGTAGCCTAACATAGTGGACATATTTAACAAAACACTCCTATAGCTAATTTTTCTAGCCTATATGGTCATTAAAAGGCTTTCCTGAGGTAAATGTAAGGTTATGTGACATTGTTCTCTAACTGTTTTATTGACCTCTTACTGCGATTGAAAAACACTGATTAATCTGAGGCATATACATTTCGGAAAATTGTACTGTATCTTTCAACATGCCTATTGTTCATTCGGGTTTATTTACTAGCAGCCTAGTAAAGAAGGGCAAGATGTGATCGGTTCACGTGCCGCTTGAACTGAGGCGCTACAGAGATCTGTCACGTCACATTTACAAGGGCCAAAACGGTATTTATTGTTGATAAATTGTCAATAAAATTGACAGAATCTGAGAGCTGATCATTTGTTTTATATCAAAAGTAACCTGCTCTGTCTAGTCTGTCAGTGTCAGTTTCTCTGCGTGAGAAAATGGATGTGTGGCGTGAGAGCGTGTGAAAAGTGTGAATTGCGTGAGAGTTGGCAGCTCTACTTTACATGCTAAAAAGTTAGCCAATCAGAGCAGGGATCATTTGCATGCCTAAATCCACATTAATATTAGACAGGATTTTTTTTTTTTTTTTTTTTTTTTTTTTTTGAGATTGGTATTATAGTTTGACATAAGAGGACGTCTGGGAAAAAATAAAATGCTACAAAAGTGCAGAATATCTGAGTGTCTATATCTCATGGATGCATACTTTTTATATATATATATATATATATATATATATATATATATATATATATATATATATATCAGCTTTAAAATGTGGATTTAGTCGATTTTTACATGAAGATATAGGAAAACACCCTAGACTCTGTATAGTTTTTTGTTTTAAAGCCCGCTACATCAGTTGACTATATCTATATAATATATTTAAATAAAAACAAATAATTGTATTAAATAAATAAAAAAGCTAAACAAACCAATATAGAATATATATTACTATAGTAATAATACTATTGTATTGTAAAATATTTAATTTCATAATAGTAATACAAATTTATTTTACAGAACAGTAAAATTACAATACTACATCTGTCTTGATTGCTTTCAAACTGTAAAACAGATATTTTATTCTGGTGGAAAACCGCTGGTAGACATTTTTGTTGACAACAGATTTATAGATTCTCTTTACAAATTTAGGAAGATGGACTGCGTTGCATATTCAAATGCACATTATAAGCCATCCAAACACACAGTTTGTGAAATCGAGTTTCTTTGAAACACTGGATTTGTCGCGACTCCTTTCCTATCCCAATTTAAAACTCATCAGATCTAAACGAATCACACAAACAACTTATTTTTCCTATTCAAAATGGCGATTTTCGCAGAGAGATAAGTTTGCATCCCTGAGTGTATGGGACATCAGTGATGGGGGTCAGAGGAGCGTCTCACCTGCAGGTGGGGCTAGTGAAGGTGAAGGAGATCAGCTGGTTCCAGAAGGGCTCATTCTCCGATATGGCGTCTGGACCAATCAGATTGCGGATGCTCTGGCTCTCCGACAGGTCGCTCACCTGACTGGTGTTTGCACCCATCGCCTCCAGAAACCACTAGAGACTGCCTCAGAGCCTCATCGCCAGCCAAGCAAAACCTGGAGGATCATGAGAGCAATCATTTCATTAAGTAAAGTAATCAGTTGGACAAATAAGACATGGAGGAGGAATCACACTAGACATGTAACTAAAGTCCACACACTTGAAACAGGTTTGATGGGTAGACACAGAGCCCTAACACACAAGCACACACCTCTTTGTTAAGCACATACACCCTTACACACACATTGTTGATGTGCCACTGGTTCCCTGATGTGGATTGTGAAACTCTCTTCAGAAACTGCCGAAAAGCAGTGACGGTTTTCGTTAAACATCCTGGTTAATATTACATTTGATCCGATCAGATAAGATGACGTGACCTCTCTTCTTGACTAACAAGGAAACTCATTTATTTTGTGTCTCACAAACCTGCATACATTTGTACTGTGACATTATTTTCATGGCAATTAAGCACATTTTCACTTCAATTCTTAATTATGTAATTGTAATTGTTAATAGTAAAGGCTGCAGAGTAAATTCAGCTTTACTATCACAGGAAAAAAAAATATTTTTAAAATATATTAAAATAGAAAAAACAGTTATTTTAAATTGTCATATACAGACACACACACACACACACACACACACATATATAAATATATAGATATATTGGTAACTCTTCCTTTTACAGTACAGTACTTACGTGTACTTACGTGTACTTACAGTGTACTTTCCTAGAAAGCACTGGCTAATATAAGGTAAGTACATGGGGTAGGGGTAGGTTCAGGGTTAGTAACTAGTTACTACCCAGTAATTATAGTTACTATAATAAGTGCATAGTAAGTACATGGGTAACAGGACTGTAAAAGGAAGCGTTACCGATATATTTATATAACAGTAATAAGATACGGGAGACATTTCTTCCCATTTCCAAGAGATTTGGGGGAATGAAAAAAAAAAATGCCACTATCTTAATAGTAGTCTTGATTCTATCTTTGTAGTTTAGGAATATGACTCAAACAAGGTCTTGATAGATTTTGGTGAGATTCGCTCAAAGATGCTCCAAGCCACAAACAATCATGATGTAATGGTGCAAAATATCTTGCCAATTACTAAAATCAATAATGAATTAAATGCCATCAAGATCTGCTATCAACATTAGAGGTGACAACAGACTACAGGTAAGTACCTCATGAATAACCTACAGAATACAGGTAAGTTACACACATACAGAGATTAGGTCAAACACCTGCAGGACATCAATGTTTAGACTACAGTCTGTACAACAGCAGTGCAACGAACACATTACAATACACGATGAACACAAATACTGTCCAATATACACAGCCTATGATTTCACACAAGGCTGGTGAAGACTGATTAATAATATGTCATTCAAAACTTCCAGTAAATAATGGAAATAATTTACTTAGACATATTTGGGCTTTTCCTCAGAGGGCTGTCAAATAACTCACTTCACAGCTTCTATACCTACCGCAGATAAAACCACTAGAATGCAGTTAAATATGAATTTGATATGACTATATTATGGTATGCAACTCCCTGTGTAGAAGTTAATAAGTGTCCAGTAAGCTATACACTTAGCAACAATTAGCTTGCAGACTCGAGTGAATGGAGAAATCCATTATAAACAGGTTAGCTTCAATGCTGGCATGCTAGCAGGCTAACGTCAAGAATAACTTACCTGATGAATGTCAGAATTGACAGCGCCTCAGAAAAGCCCCTCGCGATCCTTAAGACAAGCGTCTATGTATTTTCGGAGGAAAAAAAACTAAATGAGTTGTAATTAGTAATGGTAAATTTCCAGTAAAGTGTGTTTTACAGTGTAAGTTTGAGCTGTATTGACTCTGTTAGCTCTGCGTCTCCACGTCACCACTGACGCTCGTGACATCGCGAGCACGCGCAGAATAACACTCCAATCCTAGAGGCGGAGAAACTCATGAATATTCATTAGAATCCTTAAAGAAGATTGCCAGGTAACGTAAGCAATCACGATCTTATAAATATTCAGTATTAGCCTTACATTATAGCTAGATATACATACTTATAAATATGCGTAGCAGGGGTTCATAAATTCGCCACGGTGAAAACTAATAAATACTATAAAATCGTTGTTAACGATACTCAGATATACATAGGTAATGTATATTTTCAACTTTGATAATAATCAGAAATGTTTTTTTGAGCATCAAATCAGCATATTAAAAGTAATGATGCTGAAAATTCACCTTTGATCACAGGAATAAATTACAGTTTACAATATATACATATAGAAAACAGTTATTCTAAAGTGTAATGTCACAATATTTCTACTTTTACTGCATATTTGATCAAATAAAAGCAGCCTTGATGAGCAGCCTTTATTCTCGTGATTTATAGTCTTAGTAATAATAAGTGTTGGGGGGAAAGCATTACAAGTAACGTGAGTTACATAATCAGATTACTTTTTTTTTTAAGTAACTACTAAACTAATGCATTTCTTTTAAATTTACAATAAAATATCGGAGTTACTTTTTCAAATTAGTAATGCAAGTTAATTGTATTGACTGACAGCTCTCCTGTCTCCATGTTGAGAGAGATCAGGAGTAAGTTCATCCTAGTGTATTTCAGTTCTAGACTAAATGTGAACATGCATTTACTCATCACACTACTTGCACAAAATCAGATTCAGCTATTCCTCAAAATGAATAAAAACAGTGAAGTAACAGTGATATCTTAAAATATGTCAGCCTTATTGTTTTGTCTCAAGATTTAAAAAAGCTGCTTAAAAGCACTAATTTAACTAAGACCCAATGGCTTAATCTAACCCCAGTTTCTGAAACTAGGCTTTTTTAATCTCATTTGATTGTATGTGCTACTGACCTTCGATGATCCAATTCAGCCATATACTAATAAGCAAAAATGACTCGATTTTTTTAGTTTTCATTGCTGAAGTGTTGAACTTCTTTTCCTGTGTCCTATTCTTCTGCAATCCAGAACAGTGGTTGTTTGAGCGGCCCCCTCTACTGTACAGGTGTGGACTTGCATTTCCTTTTGCATTTGCACTTCTAGTGTGAAAGGGCCTTTACATATGCCAAAATACAAATGCAACATTACTTTCCATAAAAAGTAGCTAATTAATGCTATTTTAGGAAGTAACGCAATCTTGTAATGCATGTAATGCCAACAATGGTAATAATAAACATGAAAAATGAAGAATGTACTTTTCACCATAAACAACGTCTCAAAGCCAAAAGTTCTATATCTTTTTCTTTATTTATAGACATTTGTATATTACAGTACATTACAGACAGACAATCCACAGAGCTGTGTAAAAGTAAATCTGTCACATTGATATGGCCAGGGAAAGCCTTTCGGTTCATTCAATATGCACATTTAGAACAACCAGCCTAATAAATATAGTGTTTTCTCATAAACGATATTATTATATGGTAGATTATTTGAAATCTTGTAACAGGTTTCATGTAACTAGGGTTAAAATGAGAAATATATGTCCGCCTCCCAAGTCCCTGTACCAAAGTGCGAAGTCAATTCTATGATATAAGAAAACAAAGTCAATGTCATTAAGGCTTCATTCTTGCGCAGACAGACATTTCTGTGTGGAGCTGATGGCAAGACGACCCATTTAAGAAGAACTCTCAGAACAATGAAATATTAAATCAGAGAAGACACCACAACGAGTGCATTAAAAATGATCTATGACCCTCTAGGGCAGATTTTACGGGACATGTGTTGAAAAATAGAGCATGAACGGTTTCCGTTGAAGACGGAGGCCTTGAGGAACACATGAGTTCAGAAGTATTTATGTAAACATGAGGTTTCACCACTCTAAAATCCATTCATTCTTTCACGGCTCATAAGGAACATCATCTAGAACAAAACACCAACACCCTGCAGATTAAACCGTGAGGAGATTTCATTGTGAGGTTTGTGGGGTTCGGGCCTTTGCTTGGACATTCTGCAAAAGGGATCCAAAAAAAACAACAACAAAAAAACATTTTGAATGATGGTTCCTTACCAAGTTCACATTTAAAGATAAAGGTCTAGAAAGATATAGAAAATAATTTAAATCAACACCTTCACTACACTGCAAAATTAAAACAATCTTTTTCTTAATCAGTATTTTTGTCTTGTGTTTCAGTAAAAATAGACAAGACCCTTAAACGAGGTGAATTAACTTTTAAAGTATACATTTTAAAGAATGTTATAAAATTTAGTTTTATGATATTTTTCAAGGGGGTGAGAAATAAAATAAAATATATTATCTGTATATATATATATATATATATGTCAAATCTTACACCATTTTGCTTAACTAAATATATATTATTTTAAGAAATTTTATATTTTACTGGAAAAAATACTGTAAGAAAATGATTCTTTGCAGTGTATAAAGAAAGAACGTTTTAATCGGTGATGAGATTAGAAACACACACACACACACACACACTCTCTCTCTCTCTCTCTCTCTTTTTTGAAGGGCAGGACCCTTAATTGTACTTGTGCAAAAAATGGACAAAAATGTGACTCCAAAATAAAAAACACACGGTAAAAACCTGAGAAAAACAATTTGTTGTACGCAGTGCACAACGTTAAAACCTGTACAGGTCATCGGTGAGTGTTTACTTGTACTTTCCCTCTAAAGCCCTTCTTCCCCCATTTCCCATTGGCTCTTTCATTTGTCCCGCCCCTTAAATGACACGTAGCCTCTTCCTATTGGCCCGTTCCAGTGGGCAGCTCAGATATGACCGGGTAAAGGCACATTACGCATGTTCTACTCAGCAGGTAGAGGGTGTCTCAGATGTTTTCAGCCTGAGGAACCTCTCGTATGCTGTCTCTGAGTTCAGGACGAACGCGCGGCCGCTGGCGAACGCTGCGCCCCGTAGAGATGATGTCGGCGTAGCCGCGGGAGTGCGAGAAGGCGTAAGCTGAGCGACGAGACCGTCCGCCACGCACGAATGATGGCTTCTTCTTCCTCCTCTCCTCCTCTTCATCCTCAAGCTCATATTTCTTCCTGTTCCTCTGGACCTGGAGGAAGAACATGAGACTCAGAAACAATAAAACATCTGTATGGTGAATTTAACCTAGAATATTCTGTGCGTCACCAATTATGTGTTGATTTTGTTTCTGGGCTGAGCTCTATTAGAATAGGTTTTCATGCTTCAATGTTCACACATTTCTGAAATGCATAACTTGGACAATGTCACCTCTAATAACAGATCACTCTAAATTGTAATGTAGACGTGCATTTTCTGTAAAGCTGCTTTGAAATGTGAATTGAAATGAATTATTTGTCTCATATTTGTCACTGTTGCAGATCGTCTCTTCTCAGTCTGTCAGTAACGCTCGGTTTAGTTCCTGTCTCTATGAAGCCCCTCCTTCTGAAAAGCACACTGTGCTCTGATTGGTCGGCTGGATCAGTGTGTTGTGATTGGTCAACTGCTCTATTGTGTTTGAAAAATGTCCCTCCCCTTACCATAACATGAGATTTAACACACTACTAACTAACTCAACCAGGCCCCGCCCCTTTATTCTGCGTATTAATTATTTAAATGAGGAATATTGTGACGTGTTTGTTCCCGGAAGAAACTGAAGACTACAATAGAGGCGTTTCAGGGAGTTCAGAAACACTGACACTGATATAGAGAAGAACTCTTTGTAACCTTGCAGAGCTTTTTCATGCTCAAACAGCAACATTACACACTGAAGAAAGCATTATAGGTGCTGTTTGAGGACGCCACTGATCTCACCTTGTCTCCAACAGAGGGCCAGATGGTTTGATAGAGGAACTGGATGCAGATGACAGGAAGAAGACAGATTCCCACCGTCAGAATGATGGTCAGCCACAGGTACGGCTGTCTCAGGGCGTTCGACGCGGCACCTAGACGTCAGAACAACGACGAGATTATTACACACCAGACCATAACATGGGCTCTGTTTGAGAATGAATAGTGGAAATAACAGTGTAGTAAAGGTTTCCTGTGCGCCATGGAAGCTTACAGCCCAAATGTGTTACTTTAGTATTATTTATATACTATTATAGTTTTTATTCATATTTTAATATAGCTTTTTTTATGTTGTCAGTTTTTCAGTATTACTTAAAAAAAAATTGTTATGCACTTTTGTCATTTGTATTAATTTTTTATATTACAATTTAAGATGAATTCATTTTTATTTCAGTTATGCATTTTCCAGTTACTAATTTTAGTGTTTTCATATTTCAAATTTTTGTTTAATTTAAGATTTTCATCTAATATTTATAATAATATTATTTTTTTCCAGCTTTATATTTTCAGGTTTAAAGATTGAGCGTAATTTGTGTTTTTGTCATTTGTTTTACTTTTACTATTTTTATGTTTAATATATTGTTTAAAACTGATTTCCAGTTTGTAATTTTAGTGCTTTAGTGCTACTTTGAACTTCTTATTGCAGTTAGGTTCAAATTTTCACTTAAAGTTTTAATCTAATATTTATATTTTATTCTAATTGAGCTTTATTTCAATAAACAAAAAGTTTGAACAGTTTTAGTTAACAATAATAACCCTGCATTATGCGACTAAATGTATGATGGGAAGTTTCAAAATGACATCAAATTCATATATTCAATTTAAAAAAGCCTAAATTTATTTTAAATGCAATTAAAAAAAAAGTATTTTAAATAGTTGATACATTTGTTTGACTAATTTACATGGCGATTAAATAAAATAATAAATAATCATCAATATTCCTCAACTCTATAATAAAGCCTACCATCTCTTAGCCATTATTTTATGTTAAAACGACCTGTGATTATTTAATTCTGTAGCTTTTGAATCACATTTCTATAAAACATGTATATCATCCAATGTTTAAATCTCAAGAATCATAAAATTGTGATACAACCTTTTGCTCATATCACCCATCGCTATCGATTATACCAGTAGACATTGTGGAATAAAGTCAAGTCAAGTCTCCTTCATTTATATAGCGCTTTTAACAATACAGACTGTTTCAAAGCAGCTTCAGTGATAATAGGAAATTAAAGTAACAGAGATTGTTTAGGCTTTACAGCAGCTCTAGAATAAAGTCACTGTCCAGCTAAAGTTCGTTTTGATTGATTCACTTCCATTGCAAAGATCATTAGTTATTAACTTAGGGGTCACGACGCATACACAACACCGTTCCAACAGAAAACCCTTAACGTGCTCCGGCCGCTCATTCACACAACAACCACTAGCACAAAGCACTGGCCTAAGACACGAAACGAGCGGTTTGTGTGAGAAAAGAACAGTATTTATATTGTTTTTACCTCTTGTAACGCACAGACCGAAGCGCCCGCGCCCTCAGATCACTTGGACGTGGCTGTGGTTACAAGAGGTAAAAACGATATAAATACTGTTCGTTTTCTCACACAAACCGCTCGTTTCGTGTCTTAGGCCATCAATGTGTACTTACATTTACGAGTCATTAAATCATGTTTAATTTGGACTTCTCTGTGCATGCTCTTTGAGGTGGTGACCATAGACCTGCATTATATGACTGACAGACAAGAACGGTTTGACCTAAAAATATCAAAATTGAAACTACTGCGGAAACAAAGACACCTACATCTTGGATGCCCTTGAGGTAAGCTAAAACATATCAAAAATTAATTTCAAAGTGAACTATCCCTTTAATAAAGGTTTAATAAAGTAAATAAAGGTTACTATGACTTTATTGCCCACCTGTGAAAGTGAAGGTCGTTGGGAAAATGACGTGGATTCCTGCACTGTGGATGTCAAACATGACGCCGAAGTAAAGGGCTATACTCCCGAGCACTGCAAAAAAGTTCACGAATGTCCAGTAGGAGGTGTTTAATGAGATCTGGGGATGACAAGAAAAAAAAACACTAAATCAGATCAACAAGAAATCATCTAGAACTTTATATAAAGATCAGCTCTATAGTCAAGTTCAATCCATGTTAGAAACAAGCTACAAAATATATGTCTCCTTATTTGGAAACTGAAAAGTTTGTTGTGCAATATAAAACCCAATGAAATGTGGTCACATGATCAAGATTGGCCAATCGCGTACCTGCAGGTTGACGGTGATGATGAGCGAGGAGGCTGCCACCACAGCGAAGGACTGGTAATCGGACGGAGCCTCCCCGTCCTGTCCCATAGTCTGCTGGAACGCACCGTACGGGATGAAGAAGATGATGAGGGAGGTGAAGATGCCGTGGAACAAACTGATGAAGAAGTTCCTGTAGTTGAACAACGATCCTTGCTGGCCGGGAAGATACAGCTTCGGGAACCGTAAACTCAGTTTGTCATTCACATCCTACACAAGGAAAAAAAAGATGTGGTTTAAAAGCTGGGAACGTGTATTTAAAGGCACAGTAAGCGATTTCTGAGAAACACTGTTGAAAATTTAAACAAGCAAAATTTTGTGTATATTAGCCAGATGTCTGTGCTGTGTGCGCTCAAAAAAAGTGTTTTTACATAGTCTTGGCTGTGTAAGTAGGAGAAAAAAACAATGTGGGTCGGACCAATAACCACAACGCTATAAACTCTCGTAGCCAATCAGCAGCAGGGGGCGTATCCGCTTATGAAGGGGAGGAGAGATAGCGAGCAAACGGGGATTTTACTAAAGAGGGAAGGGTCAGAGGAATATAGGTGAAGGGTTACGAACAGACAAGAGCTTTAGGACCCACGGTAATATTGGGAAAGCTTTCCAGCGCTGGAGAGACGTCAGAGAGCAGGAAGGCCTGAAAACGGATGCCAAGCTTGCATTGTTTCTGCTCGATACATGAGTAACACAGAACCAAGTTATGCTGTTGTTGTTGTTGAATCACAGCTGATTCATCCATACTTGCGCAAGCTGTCTGATGTTAGTCGTGGCCAGTGTTGCATAACGTGTTTGTTATTTTGGGGGCAGAGCAATGAAGGGAGGGGTGTGTTTGTTTGGATGTCGATTTCAAATATCAACAGTGTTTCTCAGAAATTGCTTACTGCACCTTTAGGAAAGTACATTATTTAAATTTCATGTTGATTTTCATACTGTTTAAAGCTCACAGAAACGGCACTGAATTTTAGTGCTTCAGCTTAAAACTTGCTTCAGTTAGTTTAATATTTCTAATAGGTTTAGTTTAAGTTCAGTTTAATTTTTTATTAATTTTCATTTAGTAATTTTAGTGCTTCAAATTGGAACAATAATTAGCGTTAACATTAGTTGTTTACGTTAACATTAGTTGTTTCTCAACAATATATATATATATATATATACACACACACAAATACATACATATTTTATATTATTTAACAGTTTTAGTTAACGCTAATAACTAAAACGGTTAAATAACATAAAATATGTATGTATTTGTGTGTGTGTGTGTATATATATATATATATATATATATATATATATATACACAGGTCCTTCTAAAAAAATTAGTATATTGTGATAAAGTTCATTATTTTCCATAATGTAATGATAAAAATTAAACTTTCATATATTTTAGATTCATTGCACACCAACTGAAATATTTCAGGTCTTTTATTGTTTTAATACTGATGATTTTGGCATACAGCTCATGAAAACCCAAAATTCCTGTCTCAAAAAAATAGCATATCATGAAAAGGGTCTCTAAACGAGCTATTAACCTAATCATCTGAATCAACTAATTAACTCTAAACACCTGCAAAAGATTCCTGAGGCTTTTAAAAACTCCCAGCCTGTTTCATTACTCAAAACCGCAATCATGGGTAAGACTGCCGACCTGACTGCTGTCCAGAAGGCCATCATTGACACCCTCAAGCAAGAGGGTAAGACACAGAAAGAAATTTCTGATCAAATAGGCTGTTCCCAGAGTGCTGTATCAAGGCACCTCAGTGGGAAGTCTGTGAGAAGGAAAAAGTGTGGCAAAAAACGCTGCACAACGAGAAGAGGTGACCGGACCCTGAGGAAGATTGTGGAGAAGGACCGATTCCAGACCTTGGGGGACCTGCGGAAGCAGTGGACTGAGTCTGGAGTAGAAACATCCAGAGCCACCGTGCACAGGCGTGTGCAGGACATGGGCTACAGGTGCCGCATTCCCCAGGTCAAGCCACTTTTGAACCAGAAACAGCGGCAGAAGCGCCTGACCTGGGCTACAGAGAAGCAGCACTGGACTGTTGCTCAGTTTTGCATGTCATTCGGAAATCAAGGAGCCAGATTCTGGAGGAAGACTGGGGAGAAGGAAATGCCAAAATGCCTGAAGTCCAGTGTCAAGTACCCACAGTCAGTGATGGTCTGGGGTGCCATGTCAGCTGCTGGTGTTGGTGCACTGTGTTTTATCAAGGGCAGGGTCAATGCAGCTAGCTATCAGGAGATTTTGGAGCACTTCATGCTTCCATCTGCTGAAAAGCTTTATGGAGATGAAGATTTCATTTTTCAGCACGACCTGGCACCTGCTCACAGTGCCAAAACCACTGGTAAATGGTTTACTGACCATGGTATTACTGTGCTCAATTGTCCTGCCAACTCTCCTGACCTGAACCCCATAGAGAATCTGTGGGATATTGTGAAGAGAAAGTTGAGAGACGCAAGACGCAACACTCTGGATGAGCTTAAGGCCGCTATCGAAGCATCCTGGGCCTCCATAACACCTCAGCAGTGCCACAGGCTGATTGCCTCCATGCCACGCCGCATTGAAGCAGTCATTTCTGCAGAAGGATTCCTGACCAAGTATTGACTATTGAGTGCATAACTAAACATAATTATTTGAAGGTTGACCTTTTTTTTTTGTATTAGAAACACTTTTTTTATTGGTCGGATGAAATATGCTAATTTTTTGAGACAGGAATTTTGGGTTTTCATGAGCTGTATGCCAAAATCATCAGTATTAAAACAATAAAAGACCTGAAATATTTCAGTTGGTGTGCAATGAATCTAAAATATATGAAAGTTAAATTTTTATCATTACATTATGGAAAATAATGAACTTTATCACAATATGCTAATTTTTTCAGAAGGACCTGTATATATATATATATATATATATATACACACACACAAATACATACATATTTTATATTATTTAACAGTTTTAGTTAACGCTAATAACCCTGAATTATGCTACGAAACATGATGGGAAGTTACAAAATCCAATTGCATTTCTTTTAAAGGCAATTTAAAAGAAGCTTAGATGTCTTTTAAATGCAGATAATAAATAAATAGTTATGTATGCATTTTTTGATAAATTAGTTTGACTGCAATTTACATGACTGTGAACATTTTTTTTTTTATAATACATAAAAACATCAATTCTGTGATAAGCCTAGCTTCTCTTTGCCATTATTCTCTGACAAGCGATACCTGATCCAGAAGACCGACGAGGAGAACGGGCAGACTGCTGTAGCAAACGTTGTACAGGGTGATGAACCAGTCTTCATAAGCCGTCTAACACAACACAAACAAGACTGTTTAAAAACAAGAATCAGCTTAAAACAGAGATTTAGAGATACTGAAATCCTTCTCTTGCCTGTGAGGAAAATCCATTGAAGAAGGAGAACCAGAAGTGCACCAGGGTGAAGGCGAAGTTTTTGTAGAAGAAGTAACGCAGGAATTTGCACATTCGGATGTAGGACCAGCGGCCGTGGACCAGCAGGAGGCGCTGTAGGAAGCGGAACTGAGCGAAGGCGTAATCGCTGGACATCACGGCCTGCATCCCCTCCTGCCCACTGATGCCCACACCGATGTCTGCAGCTGCAGAGGAGCATGGGGACACAAGGGTTGGCTCTCTTTTAAACATGTAATATGACTTAACACTTTAAATAAAATACATTTGAACTGAAATAAAAAACATTTATCAATTATATATCTCTATGAATGAATAAATGCATAAAAACTAAACTATAAATGCACTTTCTAAAAAATCTACAATAATAAATACAAAAACTAATAAGTAAACAAATAATTCTACAAATGCACACTAAATAAATAAATATCAATTGATAATTTTAAAATTAACCAATAACATCAATAATATCTACTAAAATAATTAAAACAGAAATTGAAATAAAATTTAAAATAAACAAAAAATGAAAATATAAAAATAGCAAAATGCTAAAACTTTAACTAAAATTGAAATATATTTAAAAATAATAATAATAACAGTATGTCATTAGATATGTATCCATTCCATACACCTATCTTGTATGCGAATTTTGGGATCTTGCAAAATCACTGGATAAAAATGCCACGATATTTTATGCAATATTCCAAGTTTGACCATAAGTTAAACATGCAACTTTGGATGGAAACAGCTATTGACAGTAAAAAAACACTGGTCAGGATCAGTTAAACTCACTCTTGATCATGTTGACGTCATTGGCTCCGTCCCCGATGGACAGGGTCACGGCCTTCTTGTAGCGCTTCACCAGACTGACCACGTTTGCCTTCTGTTTGGGTGTCACTCGACAGCAGATCACCGAGCTGCATTCACACGCCATGTCAACGAAGTCTTCCTGTCTCTTCTCCTTCTCCCACTCATCGATGGGTTGGTTGACGTCCTGAGGGTTGTTGGAGTTCCTGTACCGTTTCCTGAGCTTCTTCAGACGCAAGCGACGCCGCTTCTTTTTCTTCTCGTACAGTATCTCATTCTGCATGGAGAGGAGAAAGTGACTTTAAATTCCTAGAAGGAGATACAAATTTGTAACTTAAAGGGACACTATGCAGGAATTCCGGTTTTGTCAAACAACGACCCCTGGAGTCGCTGTGGAGTACTTGTATTTAAAGGGATACTTCAGGATTTAGCATTAAGCTTTGTATTAGTAGAAAACCTGTAGTATTTTCAAATTACTATGCTTTCCACCCTCATATCCCCCTGAGACGAGAGATTTATGTATTTTTTGTCTGGAAAAAATCCTCCGATGACGCAAAAATCGTCATTTTGCGTCATCGGAGTATTTTTTGGCCAGAGGCTAAAGACTAGAGCCAGTAGAAGGGGCTGTCCCGCATGTTCCCAACCCGCCCATAGAGGCTGGGATCTCACTCACAGAATGGACACATAGTGTCAGACATCTTTTTTTGGAAGCTAAGCTAGCAGGCTCTTGTTCTGTGGAGAAACCTGAGTATCTTAATAGGAGAAAGCTGAGTAGTAGGGGTTACCATCCTCTTTTTCTCAGACACCTTTTGTTTCAATCTAACTGAATTCATTCCGATTGTTGAATCTGAATGTAAATGGTCAATGTCCTCCGTGAGAGAGAGATACGAGTCCGGTGCGTCTCACAGGTGTCGCTCATCAGTAATCACGCCACCGGCCTCGCGCCGTTCTCCCGCGGCCCTCACTCGTCCTGCTCGCCACAGTAAACATGATGAATGGCGACTGTAGAACGCAAAAGCCGAATCCCGGACATTTTGGGCGATCTCGAAATCCCGTGCAGACTCATCACGGAGACTCACTAGTAGCCTAGACTTGTTGTTTAACTACTGCGCTCTGTTACCGGTAGGCGTGGCCTCCTAGGGCAGCGAAGCAAGTGCATTCTGGGAGTTGTTGTCTTTCATCCACATAAGCCAAAAATACATTTTCTGGCTTTTCTCAGTCTAGAAAGCTCCAAATTCAAAAATAATTTCTACATAAATGACCCATTTTAAATACCGTATTTTCCGCACTATAAGGCGCACTTAAAAGCCTTTAATTTTCTCAAAAAACGACAGTGCGTCATATAATCCGGAGCGCCTTATATATGGATGGTGAACACACGTTCACCAAGACGGGGAGACAGCGCCGGGCGACTTACGCGACTATCTGCCAATGGATCGTGGATGCCTGGGCTGATATATCAGTCTCAACTGTGATCCGAGCTTTCACGAAGGCAGGAATAATCTCTTTATTCAGCCGGCTCACATACCCGTATTTACTTCCTGTTTTCGGCCGAAGTCCACAGTAGTTGATTGTCGAGTTCGCGCGCTGCGCGCGATCAAACCTCCTCCGTGTGTTCAACATCTGATTCGGATGAACTATCCATTTGAGCTGATATTCTCAGAACACCACACAGCACCGTCATCGGCTGACAGTCTGAGTCTCCACTGTTGCTTAGTTACCAATGATCGCGCGCGCGCACTCGACAATCGCCTATGGTGGACTTCGACCGAAAACAGGAAGAAAATACGGGTATGGCTGAATAAACATAATTTTTATTCATATCTTTCACATTTACTGCAGTCAGATTCACCGTGTTCACTCACATGGCTGTGCACTTGTAATGACACATTAAGGTTGTTAAGAGGCTAAAAGCAGGTTTAAAACTTGTCCCGTTTAAGTCAACAGGGTGCAAATTTTAAAAAGAGGATAACACGGTGTAGGCAACACCGGTTTTTGGCGTTGTTATCTGTACTGACAGCACTCCAAATTTACAAAAAATGAGCTCAATGTTAAAATTGACCAGAGTTTTCCTTTAACGTTTGAACAACGTTACCATGGGAGTGAACGGAGTTGTCAGAACGCTTAATAAAGTTTGACTTTATCTGACTGTTTTGTTGACATTTGTTGACATCTAGTGGATGAATAACGCAAACCCAGTCAAACATTTGACTGCAGTATCTTATGCGCCTTATAATCCGGTGCGCCCTATATATGAAAAATGTTCTAAAATAGGTCATTCATTGAAGGTGCGCCTTATAATCCGGTGCGCCGTATAGTGCGGAAAATACGGTACACATTCATCTTTCCAGAGGTGAAGTATCCCTTTAACGTTACTGTCGTAAATACCACTCACGCAGAGCGTGACATGACGTGACGTGTTACATAGTAGTATACAATAGTACATTGTGTTTAATTTGTCGTTTAATGAGATCTATAATATTTGTTGTTAGTGGTGAGAATTTTCACGTGATTAAATACATAGATCCGACTGTTATCCCCATGTACTTTAATGGTCCAGTAGCAGAACGGCCACCATTCAACCCGAAAGAAGTCATATAACCATTTCAATAACTCCAAAGCTGTTCAGTTAAGCTAAAACAAACTTCATAGTGTCCCTTTAAAGCAGGGGTTCTCAAAGTTTTGATAGGTGAGGGCCAATATAGGAACCCAACATTGAACTGAGGGCCGCCAAAGTGGCGGGGGAGAAAACGAAGAAAAAAAAACTGAAAAGAAAATCCCATTTGAAATTATTTTAATGACCAGGTTGCATCTCTACAGTTTACATTAGTTGCAATAAACACATTTTAATTCATAACTGAGGCTAAACCTGGCAAAACTTGTGAAAATTTTGGGGGGGGGGAGAGAAAGAAACTTTTAAAATAGAAGCTTACCAAACAAGTCATCATCATCATTCATTTCTATCATTGCTTGTCAGTCGCGTTTCCATTATTGCAGATTTGCATATTATTATCGATCTTTTTTAACCCGTAACTGAAAAACGAAAAATGAACGGTTGTTGTCTTTTTAAAACGCAAAGTTGAACAAAATTTTAATTTGAACTGGCTTCACCAACTGCTGCGCAAAAAAAGTAAATATATCGACAGACTTTTTCAGATTTTTGTTTAAATGACTTTTTGCCCCTTTATTAAACATTTTAAATATTCACAAATTAATATGGAAAACATGTAGATTTTACTGGTTTTCTAAGGCCAAATTAGAACCTGGAATTTATATTTTTCCCGCAGTGATGAATGAGAAGAGCCATATAGCCTGTACGTGTCTGATCTAGCCTGATTTATAGGTGAGTTATAGGCTAATGATAATAAATGCGTCTGAAAAAACAGCGAGGCATTTTAATTGTTTATTAATAAACTATTGTTTTCTAAGTGTTGGCTAAAAACATATCTCCATCTCCGCTGTTAAGCAGATGCGCTTTTAGAGAGAAATCCACCTTTCATACGGATTACATAATCAGGTATTTGCTTTCGATTCGAGTTTGTTTGTTTAAAAGTGCACATTTTAAGCTTTAGCCTACATAGGCTATATTTTGTTTCAGTTCTCGCGCTCCAGTTCACGGAGATCATGAAAGCGCGTAGTAGCCTAGGCTACTGATTGTTTTATTTTATTTTACAAAAGCACGTTTTCTTGTTATGAGTTTACACAAATAAAAGTAGTTGCGAATAATGCATTATTATTTTCTGTATGACCAGAAATGATAGACTAGTTTAAGTTGTTTCCACTGTTGATAGGAAAATGCAAGTGTTCGCGCCCGCGAACATTTTGAAAGGTAATGGAAACGCGGCCATTAATAAGCTTGACATTGTTAAGATTATTATTAAGTCACATTGAATATTGATTACTTGGTCAACATACCCTTTTAAATTGCAATGGGATTTGTGGGGCTGGTTTCGGTTGGCCACGATTCCTATTCCTGTGTAGACAACCACTGTTCCTGGTGGCCTTGGGAGTGAGGTCAAGTGCGATCGGTCGGTCGGACCATGTAATTACCGCTTATGCCTATGGATGCCGCTAAACACCACTAAACGGAGATATTCATTTTTTCAAAGCAACAGTTTTAACAGTTTTACAGATGTTATCGCGGGCCGCCAGAAATGTTTCGGCGGGCCGCCATTGGCCCGCGGGCCGCACTTTGAGAACCTATGCTTTAAAGGCTTGAAAATCTTTTATTCATTTCCCTTTTGTCCTGGTCAACTTGGTGAGTCACTCCACAGGACTTGATGACAAAATAGTATTACCTATAGCTATAGTTCAGACTAGATTGCTTGATCTCAAACAGTAGAGCATTGCGCCAGCAACGCCACGGTCATGCCATGCCGTTTGACAGATACTTTGCCAAACCAATGGCGCAAAACAAGGTTAGAGATCTTTTTTAAATATTTTCAGCTCATTATGAAACTGTGGCAGCACAGATTAGACTAGGTAGTCTAGGTAACTACTGGAAACACTGCTTTGTGTTTAGTCTTAAAACATAATCTGAGAGATAATCAGAGGATGACTGTACCAGCCAGCCTCCAGTGATGATGAGGGCGTTCTTGCCCGCCTCTGGGAAAAACGTCTCCTTCAGTTTCTTACTGCGTCCTTGAGGGTCGTTTCGCCTTTGGGTCTGTCTGTTCCTCAGCTGTACACTGAGAGAGAAAGAACGAGAGAGTCTCGACTTTAGAAACCGAATCGAACCACTCACACAGTCACAGACACATGATGCCGTAAGCTCAAACATACTTCACATCCTCTCCGTAGTGGATCTTCATGTCGTCTGTAAGCAGTTCGCAGGAGTAGCCGATGTTCTCAGCGGTCTCTGAGTACGTGACAGACCAAACACATTATAAATCAAACCAATCTCCCTTAAAACAACAGAATATTGCCCTTGTCCACCGCTCACCTTTCTTGTCTCCGGTCAGAACCCAGATCTTGATGTCAGCTTTGGCAAGTTTTGCGATGGTCTCCGGAACGCCGTCCTGAAGTTTATCCTCAATGGCTGTCGCTCCAATCAGCTGAATAAACGAGCATAAATGGCACATTTATCAATTACATATCTCTATGAATGAATAAATACATAAATACACTCTCTATATGCAATAATAAATTCAAAAAATCTATAAATAAAATCAAATAAGTAAACAAAAAGTCCATAAATGCATAAAAATGCAAATAAATAATCAATTAATAATTTTAATATGATTCAATAACATCATTCGCTAATTTCTACCGGTTGATAATAACTGTGTGAACTGGATGATTAACATTTGACATTTACATTTATTCATTTAGCAGGCACTTTTATCCAAAGTGACTAAAAATGAGAATAATATAAGATCTATAATGTTAAAATATTTTTAAATTGAATTTTAAGTTAATAGTGTATAAATAATTTAATTGCAGCAACTTTAAAAAAAATATATATATATATATATTTTATTTATTTATTTATTTTTTGCACAAATAAGCAAATATTTTAAAGTGTAAAAATATTTTAACATTAGAGATATTATATTATTCTCATTTTTAGTCACTTTGGATAAAAGTGCCTGCTAAATGAATAAATGTAAATGTCAAATGTTAATCATCCAGTTCACACAGTTATCAGCCGGTAGAAATTAGTGAATGATTGGCAGATTAATAAGCCTGACCAATATATCGATCTATCACTTGTGTCATTTGTAAATGTTCCGTTCTTATTTCCGCACCATGAGGTTGTTCTCGATCTCTTCGTACACCTCATCCAGAGCCTGCTCGCGGTTCCCCATGGAGATGCTGGCCTGCTGGTGCTTCAGAGCCCAGGCGTCGTACTCCTCCTGACTGATGTCCTTGTAGCCCAGACACAGAGTCCGCAGGGTCTCGTTCGCAAAGATCTGGAACAGAAATCAAACTGTTCAGCATAAAAAACCTACAACTTTCATTTAAATCTAATTTAATGCTATTCTGCATTAAGGCAAAAACATTGTTTCTTTCATGCTCTGGTCAATTTTGAGAGTTTGGGTTATTTTGGCTTTTCATAACGTGTTGTTTGTGGAAAACATCTTCAACTTCAAAGTGTTTATTTACTACACTTTTTACTATCTCTTTGAGTCTGTAGATTTCAATTGTCTATCTATCTTTCCATCTTTCCATCTTTCCATCCATCCATGTCTATCTATCTATCTATCTATCTATCTATCTATCTATCTATCTATCTATCTATCTATCTATCTATCTATCTATCTATCTATCTATCTATCTATCTATCTATCTATGTATCTATCTATCTATCTATCTATCTATCTATCTATCTATCTATCTATCTATCTATCTATCTATCTATCTATCTATCTATCTATAGTTAGGTCCATATATATTTGGACACAGGCACAATTTTTTTTTTTTTCAGATATGTACCAAAACATATTCAAGCTATAGTTACATAATGGATATGGGCTGAAAGTGCACACTCTCAGGTTTAATTTGAGAGTATTTAAATCCAAATTGGATGAAGGGTTTAGGAATTACAGCTCTTGAGAGTAGCCACCCCCCTTTTTCAAGGGACCAAAAGTAATTGGACAATTGAATCAAAAGTGGTTTCTTGGACAGGTGTGGGCTATTCCTTTGTTATTTCTTTATCAATTAAGCAGGTAACAGGTCTGAAGTTGATTCTAAGAGTGGTATTTGCATTTGGAATCTATTGCTGTGAACCTACATCATGCGTTCAAAGGAGCTCTCCATGCAAGTCAAACAGGCCATCATTAGGCTTCAAAAACAAAATAAATCCATTCGAGAGATAGCTGGAATATTAGGAGTGGCCAAATCAACAGTTTGGTACATTCTGAGAAAAAAAGAATGCACTGGTGAGCTCAGCAACATAAAAAGGCCTGGACGTCCACGGAAGACAACAGTGGTAGATGATTGCAGGATCCTCTCCATGATAAAGAAAAACCCATTCACAGCATCCAGCCAATTGAAGGACACTCTCCAAGAGGTAGGCGTGTCATTGTCAAAGTCTACAATCAAGCGAAGACTTCACGAGAGCAAATACAGAGGGTTCACCACAAGGTGCAAACCATTCATAAGCATAAAGAATAGAAAGGTCAGATTAGACTATGCCAAAAAACATCTAAAAAAGCCTGACCAGTTCTGGAAAAGCATTCTTTGGACGGATGAAACTAAGATCAACCTGTACCAAAATGACGGTAAGAAAAAAGTATGGAGAAGGCTTGGAACAGCTCATGATCCAAAGCATACAACATCATCTGTAAAACATGGTGGAGGCAGTGTGATGGCATGGGCATGCATGGCTTCCAGTGGGACTGGATCACTGGTGTTTATTGATGATGTGACAGAAGACCGAAGCGGCCGGATGAATTCTGAAGTGTATAGGAATATACTGCCTGCCCAGATTCAGCCAAATGCAGCAAAGTTGATTGGAAGGCGCTTCACGGTACAGATGGACAATGATCCAAAACACACCGCAAAAGCAACCCAGGAGTTTTTTAAGGAAAAGAAGCGGAAAATTTTGCAATGGCCGAGTCAATCACCTGATCTCAACCCGATCGAACATGCATTTCACTTGCTGAAGGCAAAACTAAAGGCAGAAAGACCCACGAACAAACAACAACTGAAGACAGCTGCAGTTAAGGCCTGGCAAAGCATCACAAAGCAGGAAACCCAGTCTTTGGTGATGTCCATGAGTTCCAGACTTAAGGCAGTCATTGCCTGCAAAGGATTCTCAACAAAATATTAAAAATAAACATTTTATTAATGATTATATTAATTTGTCCAATTACATTTGAGCCCCTGAAAATGGGGGGACTGTGTATAAAAATGGTTGCAGTTTCTAAAATGTTTACTTGATATTTTTGTTCAACCTCTTGAATTAAAGCTGAAAGTCTGCACTTCAAATTCATCCTGATTGTTTCATTTTAATTTTATTCTGTTGGCATACAGAGCCAAAAGTGTCAAAATTGTGCCTGTGTCCAAATATATATGGACCTAACTGTATGTCTGTCTGTCTGTATATCTATCCATCCATCTATCCATGTCTGTCTGTCTGTATATCTATCCATCCATCTATCCATCCATCTATCTATGTCTATCTATCCATCCATCCATCCATCCATCCATCCATCCATCTATCTATGTCTATCTATCTATCCATCCATCTATCCATCCATCTATCTATGTCTATCTATCCATCCATCCATCCATCCATCCATCCATCTATGTCTATCTATCCATCCATCCATCCATCCATCTATGTCTATCTATCCATCCATCCATCCATCTATGTCTATCTATCCATCCATCCATCCATCCATCTGTCTATCTATCCATCCATCCATCCATCCATCTATGTCTATCTATCCATCCATCCATCTATGTCTATCCATCCATCTATCTGTCTATCCATCCATCCATCCGTCCGTCTATCTATCTATCTATCTATCTATCTATCTATCTATCTATCTATCTATCTATCTATCTATCTATCTATCTATCTATCTATCTATCTATCTGTCAATATATCTATCTGTCGTTCTATCTATCTATCTATCTATCTATCTATCCATCCATCTATCCATCCATCTATCTATGTCTATCTATCCATCCATCCATCCATCCATCCATCCATCCATCCATCCATCTATCTATGTCTATCTATCTATCCATCCATCTATCCATCCATCTATCTATGTCTATCTATCCATCCATCCATCCATCCATCTATGTCTATCTATCCATCCATCCATCCATCCATCTATGTCTATCTATCCATCCATCCATCCATCTATGTCTATCTATCCATCCATCCATCCATCCATCTGTCTGTCTATCTATCCATCCATCCATCCATCCATCCATCCATCCATCCATCCATCTATGTCTATCTATCCATCCATCCATCTATGTCTATCCATCCATCTATCTGTCTATCCATCCATCCATCCATCCGTCTATCTATCTATCTATCTATCTATCTATCTATCTATCTATCTATCTATCTATCTATCTATCTATCTATCTATCTATCTATCTATCTATCTATCTATCTGTCAATATATCTATCTGTCGTTCTATCTATTTATCAATCTGTCTGTCCATCTATCTAATGTATTTATAGATTCATTGATTGTACATTTGTACTGTTTAATTGATTGATTTTTACTGTTTTTATTCATAGAGAGTACATTTATAATTTCATAATTTATTTATTTGTTTATTTATAGAGAGTGAAATTATAGTTTTATTTTTTATTGATTGATGTTATGTTTCTTTATAGAGAGTGCATTACATACACCAAATTTTACAGATTTATCCCTATCTATATGCTGAAGTTTTTACAGAGGGGTTTGGTCATATAGCATTCACATTTTATTCCCAAAAAACATGATGAAAACTCAAACTTTTGTCAACAAAATGAAACAAGATTTTTAGCTATCATTGGGTGTCAATGACATCAAATGTGGCATGGCGCATCGTATACTGAAGACGAGTAATATTGAGTACTTTTATGATATTTTTATGATTTTGTATGTTTTGGAGCTTGACAGATTTAAAAATTCTCCTTTTGTGCTCCACAAAAAACAAAAACTTGCATTTGCATGCTGAACCTCATTAGCATTTGTTAATGAATTTAATAAATGTGTTGGTACTCACATTAAGAGCTTCTTGTGTCGATTCCTTATCCTTGCTATTTGGATCGAGACGCTCGTAGACCATAGTGTCTGCGCCCTTACAGTACAGACGGATACTACCATTGGGAAATTTCACTGCACACGAACACACAAAAGAGTGAGAAACAGATGCCAGTGATTGACAGACAGGAACAGGAGAAGAGAAAGAGGACTCACGGATGATGGACATGCGTTTGCGGTCGCTGTTGAAGTCGAGTATAGCGAGCACCGTGTAGGTCACCTCTTGGTCCAGCTCTAAGATGGTGATGGTGTCCTGTGTTCGGCCCAGGAACACAAACCCAAAGTTGCGTGCGGCCGAGACCAGAGCGCCCTCATCAGGAGATGCGGCCTGGTACACCAACTCACCTGAAAGTGACAAAATGGGCAGGAAATATTAGCTGCGATTTTTGTAAACTTTTGATTTATTTGATCAGATAGTACACAAAATAGGATTAAGAATGCTAAATAATTGAGTATGCTCGAAATAGGGTTACGTGACGACAACGTAGCAAACTAGTGTATCTGAAATGCATCATTGCATACGGTCAGCAGATATTGTTTCCTCACCTTCTTCTTTCTCCTCAGCCATGACGGTGTGACACAGGGACAAGAGTTTGAAGAACTCCATTACTTGCGCGTCCTTCTTCGAACGGATGCAGGAAACGAGGGAATGGTCCTCAAACTGGAAATTCCCGTCAAAGTATTTATTCCAGCTGAAATCCACAGGCTGAGGAAAAAAATCAGAAGAGAAAAAAAAAAATCAGAGAGGAAGTGAAATTACCATGTTAAAAAGAATGAATTAATCAATAAATAACAACAAAACTATAAGTGCACTCTTTATATAAATACAAAGTATTAGTTAAAAAGTCTATAAATGCATTAAATTAAATGATATAAATGGACTGTAAATAAAAAAAAAGCTATAAATGCCCTCTCAAGGTATAATAAATACATATATTAACAAACAAAACTCTATAAATGCATGCGCTTAAATAAAACTGTAAATGCACTCTTAAAAAATTATAAATAAAAAAATAAAACTATTATGCCCTCTTTATGACTTAATAATTAATAACAAAACTGTAAGTGCACTCATTCTATATATTTTTTTTTTTTCTATAAATGCACTATAAATGAAAATAATAAGGTAATAAATTAAATTATAAAAACGCACTTAATAAATGATATAAATGCACTTTGCATACACACCTTTCCATGCTGCAAGGCCCCAGTGTCTGCACTAGTGGAATCACCTATAGACGATCATAGAGCGTTGTCAATTTCACATGAATGTAGTTTACTGAATTACTCAAAACAATAATACATAAAAAAAGGCACTTTAAATAGCACTAGATAAAGCAGACGGCACAGAACGAGAGGCCTCATCATACCTTTTAACTCGACACGCTGTCTTTAATACGAGGCACTCATTTAACACTTATTGTTATCGATTTATGAGTATGAGCAATAGTAATTTGTGATGTGTGATGATGTGATTAGGGAAAGGGAGTGCTATTAAACTATTTTATGGCAGGGTCGAAGGTGTCAGTGTGTTTTAAACTCTTCCGCTGTACCCAACCACAGAAACCTGACCTCTGTGAAACTAAAGCCTCAAATCTCTCCCAGAGCCACACACTGTATCACCTCACACACACACAAGACAACAGCACAACAAGAGACACGCACATTTACACACATCTCTGGAATCACAGGAGGACAGAGATCAGGGCGGTATCATGAAGGATTATATATGTGATCGGGCACAACACGGCATCGGTACAGCCTTTCACACTCGTCCGATTACATTTAACACTTAAACGTGTATCAGCTCTTTTCACACATCTGATGGTTTGACCAATAAAACCTCATGCCAATATTTATTATTATAAATTCTGATAGCTTGTAATGTAAATTAATGAGATCTTTATAACTTGCATAACAGTACTTACATAAATTGCATATAAATATCAGTCGTTATTGTATATCTGCCAAAAATACGTCTAAGTAAGATGATTTTTAAATGCTTAGATTTATGATCAAAGCTCTGTCGTTTTAAAACACAATGCAATGCAATACGATGATGACTGAGAGATGAAGAAATAAATCTTCCTCAAAAGCCTGATGATCATATTTGAGACTCACATTTGAGAAAAAAAAATGATATATGGATACTCAAGTAAACCTAAGTTGCTTCAGTCTAGTAAGTGTTCATGTCTTGACATATTACTGACAATGTCAAAGTTATTCATAAGTTTACTTTATAAAAAGCAAAAAGACACATGAACCATTAGCTGAAGCTGGACGTTTTTACAATTATACTAAAATGACTCGCTAAAAGTCTAGACTATCAATCAAGACGACAGAAGGCATGTAGTGGATTGTGTGCAACAGGTTTTTCAACAAACTTTGATCTTTTAGAAGCTTTGGATATTTGCACATGCGCATCACACGATACAGTAAGCTTGGTCCCTGGGAAGCATTTCAGGATTTATATTATACTCTAAAAGCTACACTGGTCTCTATTCACAGGGTTAGCAGTTTGTCGAAGCCCTCACCGTAAGTACGTCCTGAAATGGTGCACTTCTTGAAGGCCATGATATTCTGAGTGAGCGTGCCGGTTTTATCGGAGAAGATGTACTCGATCTGACCCAGCTGCTCGTTCAGGGTGGTGGTCCTGGCTTTGGCTGGCGTGTCCTTCTCAGCGTAATACATCTGCAGATCCCAGTTAATGAACTTACTCTGACCCAGTCGGATCACCTCCACGCTGAAGGACAAGGAGGGAACAGAGGTGAATGAGTTATCTGATGAATAACAATCTGAGTGCTCAGACTGAGACTGGTGCTGTGCGCTGATATCGTACCTCACGTAAAGAGAGATGGGCACCATGGTGTTGAGGATGATGATGTAGCCCCAGAAACTGAGGAATCCTCGGTAAGATGAAGAATGGCCCAGGCCGTCGTTAAGATACCAGGCCTTAGAGCCGATGCTCTCGTACCAGTACGTGTGTCCGATGGCCAGACCGGCACACAGCAAAACCAGCAACCCAAAGATCTACCAGTGAGAAAGAGAGAGCGATGGAAATATTCACGATAACGGATTTATTGCATATGCTGCAGCACCTTATAATATTTCTCTATAAATGTACTCTCTATAAATAAAAACAAATAATGAACAAAATTTTATAAGAGTAATGAATAAATAAAAACTCTGGAAATGCAGTCTATAAAAGTTAAATAGTCTATAGGTTTATATTAAAAACATATAAATAAATAAATAACCTCAATAAAAATAACAAATATAATAAATAAAACTTCATGAATGCATTAACTATAAATAAAAATATATATAATCTAGAAATGCAGTCTATAAATAAAAGTTTTTTAAAAAACAAAAATAAAACTCAATTAAAAAATAATGGATAAAATAAATAAAACTGAATGCACTCTATACATAAAAAATGAATAAAATAATTAAATAAAACTATGCATGCACAAAATAAATAAACAAACCTCTATATATACATTCTAAGTAAAAAATAATAGATAAAATAAATAAAATTATGCTTTCACTCTACATATAATATTAAAAATAAAGCTATATATAATATCAAATTAATAAATAAAACTATGAATGCACTCTCTATAAATAAACCATTATAAATGCACTCTCAATAAATAAAACTTTACAAATACACTCTCTATAAATAAAATCTAAACGTCTATAAATACACTTTACAGTCTATAAATATAAATAGAACTACAAAAACACTCTATGAATAGATAAAATGTAAATATAAATAAAAAAATAAAAAAATTTACAAAACTGTCATAAGGAAAATATTTAAGGTGAGTGAAAAAAAAAAAGTAAATGTTATAGAACTGAAGAAGTTAAATGGTAAAGTTGAGATATGAAGGCTCACCGTGTAGACCATGTAGTTCATGAGTTTGTCTATCGTGGTGCGTTTGAACCTGGTCTTCCCGCCGTTCCTCATGATTTTAGTGTCATTACCTGAAGAAAAAAACACAAAGCTTTAACGAACACCAACACACCACTGAACCGTGAGCGTGAGTGTGTGTTGGTCAGCGTGTTGACCTCTGACCTGCGAATATGACCAGCCCGTGGCTCTCTTCTGTGTTGCGGATCTTGCATCCTCTGAGCAGCATGTTGTCGAGGTCGAGCGCGTAACTCTCAGAGTTCCAGATCATCGTTCCCACAAACTTATCCAGACGGTTGTTGGGCTCCTCGCACTTAATCAGCGCTGAGAGAGACACAAAACAAGAAATTATTCTTTCATATCTACTGTCCAATCTCAGGATAGTTATATCTAACCAATAACATTGTCAGTTGCGCTTGGTTGCTAAATCTGACTGGTTAAAAATCCCATTCCTCTCATGCTGTTGCTTAGTGCATTTTGTTTTCGGGCCAGGAGAGAAAAATTTGGTTAATTTGCGTGCCGCACATGTTTAGGACAGGGTTTAAGACCAACACGTGTTTATGCATGAGCGCACAATCACATTAATGCAACTACTTCCACACAAATCATCTGTTCTTCAGTCTCTGAATCTGTCAAACACTCATATTATTAGTGCAAACATATTCTTATACAGTACATACCATTAAATTTAGCCATCTGATCCTCCTTCTGAAGTTGTTCGTCTGTGACCTTGAGACCCATCTTAAACTTCAGATTCGTCTCTCTGGACAAACAAAACCAAAACGATTAATTAACTACACTAATGTGAGCCATCTGACAACATCCCGTCCTCCTTCATGAAACAATGGAAAAGTATAGACAGACAAACCCAGGATCTCAAATATGATTCTATGGATGTGAAAGACAAAATGTAAAATGGAGGAAAAGCAAGCATATGTTTATGCTTGCTTTTCTTCCATTTTGCAGATATGTTTAATAACAATCAAGGAAATGCCACCTATAAAATAAAACAACATTATTCTATGCCTTCACTTTCAACAAATAAGATCAATTAATAAATAAATACACTTTAAATGCACTCTATAAATATAAGTTATAAAACCTCTCTATATAAATATAACATTAATATAAAATGAATAAATAAAACTATGAAATCAATCTCTATAAATAAAAATAATAAACTAGAAATGCACTCTCTATAAATAAAAATAATACATTAATACATTTCTATAAATAAATAAATAATATAAATAAAGCTATGAATACACTCGATAAATAAACAAAAAAGCAAATAGAAATAAAAATAAGGAATATTTTAAAAAGTATTTTGAAAAAAATCAACCAAATGTAAAAAATTACAAATGTATGTGTAATGACAATCAATAATGTTCAATAATTAAATCCATAAAAACAGTAAAAACCCCAGGAACATAAATATTTCTTAAAACACAGACTAATGTGATATATTTCAAGTTTCTTGCAGTACATATTTCACTAATATTATAATACTTTTAGAATTAAACGATTTAAATAAAAATAAATTAAAGATTATATTGTTAATTAAATATTTATGAAAAGTATGCAGATAGACAAACCCAGGATCTGAATAATGAGTCTTTTGAATGTGAGAGACTAAAAGAAGTGTATTTGGACTGAACGGATGGATTGATCAGTACCATATCCATTACACAATTTCCATTATGACTCGATGTCTATTGTCTAAACACATAAATGCCCATTCAAACATTCATTGGACTGATGTAACAAAACAAAAATGAAAGTCATAGAAATGTATGCATGTATGGTTATGGCCAGAACAACTCAATTATGACTATCACGATGCAAACGAACATTGTGTCTTCCGAAATGATTCTATAAGTGTGGACGTTTGCAGTAGCGTGATTCATAGATCCAATAAACTGATCTAACAATCACTGTATGCTTGTGTTGGGTGTTTAATGTGGTTTCTTACCCGTCAAGCTCCGCCGTCTCTACGTAACACAGACTGTTGTCATTTGAACTGGACAACAACAGAATATCGGCCTAGATGAGGTTGAAACAAACGTGAAAATGAGAAATTAACATAAAAATGACCTCAGATGAATAAATGAAGAGACCGGAGGAATAAAGAAACTAAAAATGTGATTAAAAAAAAAATAGTAAAATGGAGGAAATGCAAGCATTAACATGACATGAAAGCAAATGAACACTCAAAGTAAGTGTAATACTATAAATAATTAATAATTAAATCCATAAAAAAAGGAAAAGCCCTGGAACAAACATAACTCAAGCAGGGCCTTCATAAAATATAGACTAATTTTGGGTTTCTTTCAGTGGATATTTCAGTAATATTATAATACTTTCAGCATTAAAAGATCCGAATTAAAATTAAAAAGTTTTTATAAACATTGTAAAAATTATACTATTAATTATATCAATTAAATATTTTAATTTATATAGTTTTATTTTATTTATAGGTACATATTTCATTCAAGATATAATTTCTATATAATATGGCATATACCAAACCTACAAGTGTCTTTGATAAAAAAGGTTAATTCAACTTATTTTTAATTTATGTATACATTTTTTTTTCAATGCATTATTTTTATGAGCTGCAACAAGATGAGAATCTCTAAGATTGTGGGGAAAAAACTAAATAAAATAAAATAAAATAAAATAAAACAAAATAAAATAAAATAAAATAAAATAAAATAAAATAAAATAAAATAAAATAAAATAAAATAAAATAAAATAAAATAAAATAAAATAAAATAAAATAAAATAAAATAAAATAAAATAAAATAAAATAAAAACAGGGAGATCTTTCAACGGGAAGGCAAAAAGATTTAAAAATAACTTACCGGGATAAAATCGTTTTTCTTCAGTCTGACTACGTCACCAACTTGTAGATGCATCCATCTGGTCTCTTCAAATCTGACAAATTAGAATTTAGAATTTTTGAATCTGAGCATTAATGCCAAAATGTTGTTTATTTAAACTATTCACTGACAAACATCAACACTAATATCATGTACTTCAGTATTAAAGCAGATTAAAGTTTTGTGTTACCTGCCATTGAGCAGCACGTCACACCTTCTATTGTTGATTTCTTTGTCCATCCTGTGTCGCGCCTTTCAACCGGAGAAACATATCAAATGACAGAAACCATTACCATGACCCGTCAATTAATGGCTACCTTTCACCCAAACCGTTCCATCACTAAACACGTGCAGGGACTCACCAGGTCGTCCACCAGGTCTTTAATGGCGGTGATGCCCAACACCAACACCAACGGGACCAGGGTGGTGTACCACGGCAGCGTGGAGATTTGAGGAATGATCTGACACATTAACACACACGAGTTAAAGTTCATATATATATATATGTTCATGTATATGTGTGTGTTTGATATATTTATATTTTCCTCATGCTGTCTATGAAGTTGCGTGATAAATGTGAGGTTTACCTGCAGGATCAGCAGACACAAGAAGTAGAGGTTGGCCGCCCTCTTAAACTGCTCGTACATGTTCAGCGGCAGGAAGGTTAACACGTTGTATTTGTAGGTCTTGATTGCATTGTCCTTAAAATGAAAAGAAATTCAAGAAATTGGTATAAAAAAAAACGTAAGTCTTAAAATGTTCAGGTTCTCTCCCCACGTGGATTGATTGGGGAGCTATCACCTCAGATGAAGGTCCCAGGAGTAAAATCACTTTATATAAAACATTACCGGCAGAATGTAGAATAACATATCAGAATTTCCTAGAAAACTTTAAAGTCACCATGAAATCCAAACAGACAATTCTTATATATTTTTTAATGGAATATTGCAGGATTTATCATAAATAATTTATCCGCGCACATCACGTGCCTCATAATTTTGATTCAAAATATCTTCCTCTTCATTGAGGAGGTTTACACGCGCGAGGGCGGGGCAACCTGTCAATCACTTGAGATCCACCAATAGCAAACCCATAACCATCCAATCAACTCCCTATAGACAAAATCAAGCCCCGCCCTACATTTGATCTTGTTTGAGAAGCAGTTTCACTCGGATATACGTCACAATAGAAAAGACGATCACAACTTCTCTTTCACGACGCCGACTTCATAAAGGAAAATGCCCTCTAATTTAACCCAAGGCTCTATAATAAGTTTGAAGTTTGTCAGTTGTGAAATATTGCGCACTTTCATGGGATTTCGGAAATATGAGGCTGGAATAGTAAAGAAAACATTTAAAACCCTAAAAAAAAAAAACTTTAGATCTGGGTCAGGTTTAATAGACCTGTTAGAGATTAAAGTCTGATTTAAAGTGTCACAAACTCTTCACTCTTTCTCTACTTTAGTTCCTGTCACTATAGTTGGGTTTACCGAACCCAACTATTTTCCATACATGCAAATCAAAACACATCAAAATCTGACTGTGGATGCTCTCGCAGGGTAACATTTCAACCGCAAGAGTCAAGACAAAGCCAGTCACTGCTGCTTATATCTCACGACATGCAGCAAATCTCGGGACATTTGACACCCAAATGACTCGTTTTTCCAGTCTAAGATCATTGTCATACCACAGAACCTAAACAAGCAATAACTTATGAGTTTAACAAGTAACTTATGTAAGAAAAGGAGCATAAAATCTCTCAGTTTAGACCATAATAAAGGCCAAGCCCCATCTGGAATAACAGATAACAACATGATGACGTATTACGACCTAAATACATGACGTGTCACTTTTATTTTTCTGGATGTTTCCTGGAGGCGTTTGATGAACCGAAAATGCGACAGAAGAAAAAAGGTCTCAGAGTAATGTGCAAAACTGAGACTGACTTAAAATACAATTTGTTACCATTTTGCAATGTCACTATGAGTACAACTATGAACTATGAGTATAATCAATAAGAAGAAATATAACCTTTAAAGCTAAACTGTGTGATGATGTTGCTGTTGTTTTTCAGAAGTGATTCATGATTTATCCATTAAACAAATTAAACATTTGACAAAAGAAAAACAGACACTTCCTTCCCAGAAAACTAAACATTAATCTTCCTTTGAAGAAATTCAACAGTCTGGTTTGACCAGTCTGTAAAGTTTGTATAAGAGGAGACAAATATCAAAATAATGTTCATGGTAAAAGTATAGATTGACTTTAAAGGTCCTGCAGTTTAAGATGAAAACATCGGCCCGCTCAAAACACTGTTTGTGGTCTAAACGGCGGAAAACACTAGCATGTTTAGTGTTAGTAAGCGGTGGGAAATCATTATCAGATGCTTTTATCTGAAGACACTTACAGTATTTATTTACAGGACAATCTCTAGAGTTTAGTGTCTTTCAAAGGCTTTTAGGCACCAACAGCTACTTTATTAATCAAAACTACATCAAATTTGTAAAATAGCCGTTTTCTATTTTTATATATCTTAAAATGTCATTTATTCCTGTCATGCAAAGCTGAATTTTCAGCATCATTAAAAGTACAAAACGGTTTCCACAAAAATATGAATTAGCACAACTGTTTTCAACACTAATAATAATGATAATGTTTCTTGAGCACAAATCATCATATTAGAGTGATTTCTGAAGGATCATGTGACACTGAAGACTGGAGTAATGATGCTGAAAATACAGCTTTGATCACAGGAATAAATTACATTTTAATATACTATATTCACATAGAAAACAGTTATTTTAAATCGTAATAATATCTAATAATATTACTGTTTTTACTGTGGTTTTTTTTTTTACAGTAAAAATAAATGCAGCCTTGGTGAGCAGAAGAGCCTTCCTTCAAAAACTATATATAATAAAAAATAATTATTCCGATCCACTAAAGGTTGGACTTACCGAGTATCTGCTTTTCTTAAAGCACAGAAAGACCTTCTTCTGAAACTCGGGTCTCTGGCAGTATTCCCTGTCATTCGCTCGGATGGTCCAACCGACCTCTGAGAGGAAAAGGAGAACAACAAAACTAAATCAGAACACAAAACAAGCTCTAGCAGGAGAGTTTTCCAGCATGCAGATGGGTCTTCATCTCACCGGGAGCAGGAGCGGGTCTGGGTTCTGGTTCTGGTAGCTGGTCTTCAGTCCGGTCCAGGTCATCTTCTGACTGCAACTCATCGTCTGTCTCGTCGTCACTGTAGGGCATCACCTCATCATCCGGCTCCTCCAGGGAACCCTGGGAACCTGCCCGCGGTCGAGCGCTCATCCTGAGAGTCCCACTGCACACACACACACACATCACATTAAAGGTGCAATGTGTAATATTTCTGAGGACCTATTGACAGAAATGCAATATAAGATCCATAACTATGTGTTCAGTGGTGTATAAAGACCTTACTCAATGAACCGTTATGTTTTTATTCCCTTAGAATGAGACATTTATATCTACAGAACCGCGGGCACCCCCTTTTATGAAGGACGACATATTGTGACGTCTATATTGTGACGTTTAGTAATAGACTAAACTATTACTACCCTGTTAGAAAAAATATAGTTGCATAGTTTCATGTGGTTCTTCTCCCTCGCTGTATTATGGGTTTGCTATGTGGGGAGAAATGTGCTGGTTACGTTTGTGAGACAATCAGCTGATTACTATTATTATATTATATATAGTGCTGTCAAACGATTAAAATATTTAATCGCGAATAATGTCATAGTTAACTCACGATTAATCGCAATTAATCGCACATTTTTATCTATTCTAAATGTCTCGATTTCTTTTTGTCCCATTATTTTTTCTCATTTTAATGCTCTTATCAACATGGAAAAGTGGATCGGCTTGCTTTGTGCAAATGTTTTTTATTGAAAACAACATTGGCGTATACTGTGTTCAATTTCACACTAACATTCTCACTTGAAGCAAATAATCTCTCACACAATGTAACACTGTCCATCAATAAAAGGGTGAAAGAAATACTGACGAGTTCCTGATATTGACGAGGGGCGGAGAATTCGCATCATCTGTGTGTGTGTATGTGTGTGTGTGTGTGTGTGTGTGCTTGGCCATCAAGTGGTATTTCAGACTGGACGTGCTGCGATGATGATAGCTCAGTTCACAACGACACAACACACAGATCACTTTGATCACACAAGCCTAAACAAGTGTGCAGCGTCGTGCTGTTATTTTGTTTCCGGTCTAGCTAGATCTGCTTGCGCTTTCAAAACGTCCTCGCGCGGCATAAGCCATTTTAAAGGAATGCCGCATCCTGTTGCAAAAGCATGTGAAAAAAACTACAAAGTTTGTTAGGCCAAAAAGACCGTTAATCGCGCGATAAAAAAGTTAACACAGTTAAAATGGGTTTGCGTTAACGCCGTTAATAACGCGTTTAACTGACAGCCCTAATTATATATTAAGACCCTTGATCCTCACCTGACTATGGCTTTGTAAACTTTATCCATGATGTGGTTTATAATGGACTGTGGTACAGAAACTTGGCTTACTCTGGCTATTCTCTGCTGTCTCAGACGACGATATGTTTGTCCCGGTTTAGCCACCGTAGCTTCTTCGAAAGGGAGGGGTGAGCAGTGGGCTGAGCTATTAGTGCAACTCGCAACCGAACCACTAGATGCCGCTAAAATCTACACACTGCACCTTTAAGGCTTTTGAACAGGTACATAGACAGCACAGAGACCCAATAATACACAGAGTTGCATGTCGTGCTGCGACGTCAAAACAATGATTTGGCTTGCAGAAAAACACACAGATTGTACACTACACACAAATGCATGCAAATAACATTGTATATGAATATGGTAACTATTTAGTACTGTGGTTGGTACTGAATCATCGTATTCATAAACAAAGTTATTTAAATATTTTTTTTGTTCCTGCAAAGTCCATTAATATATTAAGACTAAAGTTGATTATAAACTTGATGTCCATACATATTTTTACATGTGGATAAAAATGGATAAAACTAAAACTATTGACAAATGTTTTTGAATGAAATTTAGAAGTTGCCGTTAAAATGGATTTATTAATCATTTTAAAACATCAATTAAAATATTTTAATTGATTGTGGGGGCATTTCGAAAACTTGGTGGGACAATGGTTAGTTAGACTTGATTCAATAGGTTTTTAATTGAATTCAAAAGCCATTTTTGGTCATTCAGAATGATTCACTTTGAATGAAATTGATTTTTTTATTCTTGCAAGAAAAAGAAACCACTTTATTGCACCTTAAGTAAATCAAAAAGGCAACATTAAATATACATATGTTTGAGGTCATAAGTTTACCTTTGCTGAATCTGCCAACTATTCATAACAAACAAACACAGCTGATGTTAAACCCGACTCCACCCTTTACACAGACACACACACACACACACACACACACACACACACACACACACACACACACACAAACACTCTCTGTCCATCATTCTACACCAGCAGTCACAAAACACTGGAAACCACATCCATACAGACTCTCTCCATGGACAGTAAATCACACAGTGTTTGTTTAGTTTTGGGTCAGATGAGGTCACTCATTTTCATATGGAAAAATGTAATATACACAGCTCCAATAGAAAGCAAATAAGTTAAAAAAAACTTTTTAAAACTGTAGATTTGAATAATAATAATATTACTTGCATTTATAAATACATTTGAAACGTTTTCTGAAAATATGTCATGGCTCTATAATGTGGTTCCGATATCTTTCCAGTTAAAAAAATGTAGATAAAAATATGCTTATATAAAAGTTAAATTACTATAATTTTTTATAATTTATAATAATTTACATAAAAAAATAATGTCACTAATTTTGACTGGTGGTACTGTGCTACGTTTACATTTTTACATATTTTCAAGAATATGTATATGTGAGGTTTCATATTTTATATTTTAGAAGTATTTTATGTATTCTCTGGGAATTGAAACCATGACGTTTGTGTTGCTAGTTTCATGCGCTACTGTTTGAGCTCCAGGAATGCCTATATAAATATACAATATATAACACACCGAACGACTTTTATGGAACAAATGCCAGGTCAACAACATTCACAACTCATTTTAACAATTCATAATGTGATGCATTTGAGAGTGAAACAGGTTTCTAGAAAAAGAACAAAATATATTGTTGGGCAAAACAATTTGAATCCATAGGGAATTATTGGGTGGTTTCTCAAAAGCCCTATTCGGACGGGACTAGTTTTCATGGAGGACTATTAGAGAAATTAATGTTTCACAGGCCTACTTTGTGATTTCAATCCTGTCCGAATCTGCCTTGTCTGTGTTTTTCCTCACACAACCTCAGCAAACAATTTCAGGGCAAATCGCTACTGTTTTTCAGCAGACTCAACAGTCCTCGGAGAAATCTAACCCTGTCCGAATGAGCATGTCGTGATTGCTGATACTGTATTTAATTAATTGAATTAATTGTAAAATTGATAAATAGAGCCACATTTTAATATCAATCTTTAGAGCCATTTTAATATCCGTGTCAAGTAAGACACTTGTCTAGATGTCTCTGCTCACTTATGTTGGTTTATTATAAACAGCCACTCATGTGAAGTTTATTTAAAGCTGCAGTCCGTAGCTTTTCCTCTTTGACGCCATCTCTCTGTTCGAAATCTGTAACTGCAGTGATTCGCAGAATTATCATCTTTAGGTGGGTTGTAAATCGGCATGAAACAGCGCGGATGAACACAGTGCTTTGAGGCGAGTGCTGCTGTCAGTCACCACGCTGTGTGGATACTGTCATACAGAATCACAGATTCACTTTTTGAAAGTTTGACCAACATAAGAATTTTCATAAGAAAATGTCTTCTGAACAAGTAACATCCATTTTTGTTCTGACCAACTAAGGGGGAAAAAGCATTCGACATGATAAGCTTCGTTAGATTTAATCAACGCGATTTACAGCAACCGTGCAAATTATAGCCTACTTTGTTCTCAAATTGTTCATGTTAACAACATCAGCATTGCGTGACTGACTAATGTTAAATTTAATGTGTTTTATGGTTACCTGTGTAGTTCAGAATTCATATTCTCCATAATAGCAAAACGAGAAAGGCACAACAAAGGAAACTCCATAACTGTGTGAATTGAGAAAACGTACTGTTACACGATTGAACTATTGAAATGTCTTAACTTACTTGTTCAGCAGAAAAAAGCCGTCTCTTCTTCCGTTTCGAACCCCTTCAAAACACGGAGTTCACGCACTTTTCAAAAGCCCCGCCGATGTTTAAATCCTTGTGTTCGCATGAGACGGTTTCTTTCTCTTTCTCTAGCCACCGTAAATCCGAAGTACGAAGTCTTTTGGGTTTTATAACTGCTGAATCTCCAGTTGACACTGATGATTGTTGTTTGGATCTTTCTGGATGCCATAAGTTTAATTATGTAAAGTGCTGCGAGAAAAGCCTATACATCTAAACATCTCGTCACGCGCAGTATAGCCGGCTAGCCGAAACTCCTTCTTCATGTGTACGGGTGTGACGTAATGACGCAAAGACATGCTCGAATTTCCCGCGGAAACCCACCAGTACCACTGGAATTAAAATCATTATTACAAGCTAACCGTTTTGAATCTAGCTATGGCAAGCAGATAGTTTTGACCACTGGCAGAAAATGTTTTTTTACATATAATTTTTTTGGATTATTTTTAACTTAAAAAAGTTACGGACTGCAGCTTTTATTTAAATAGGGTTTTAATAATGAATTAAAGCTATATCAATAAGTCATTAATTAAAAAACATATACGTCATGTGATGACGTGATGAAGCACAGCAGACGTCCATCTAGAAAATACACACTCCCACCTCTGTAATAAACACGTTCGTCCCGTCTGAATCGGTACATTAAATCACAGATGTCAATTGATAAGAATTAAAACTCAAACATTGTTCAGTCCCGTCCGAATAAGGCTATATGCTGTGGCTGCATAAATATAAATATTGGTTATGTCAGATAAAAAGGAAAGTCGCTGCATTTTGATAAAAGATTGTGAACAAGACAAACATTTGGTATGTTTTGTTTTTGGAATATAATACATTGATGAATAATTCACATTAACACCAGGAACATGGTTTAAGAAAGTAAAGAGTTGACGGTTAATAGTCAGAGGGTCAATTCGGATTTCATGAGTTTAATGGCTGATGAGTTTCATTTCTCAGATGCAAATGTCGCCACAATCACAGGATGATCCTTCTCTGGTCTTATGAAAAACTGAGGTATTCTCGATCCAGCTGAGCGCTCAAGCATCTCTAAAGTATCTTCAACGATGCCAGGCATCTAAGGTCAATGTTTGATAAGAGATTAATTTGGAAAAAAATTCAGCAGGGAAGAATACCTCTTTAAATATTTAAATATCCATTAACTGTACATCACATGAATGAGTGATGGCTGAAGATGACTTACCACATTTACCAACAACAAAAGACCAATGCCTTTCTTGGTTTATTATCATATGAAGTGCCAAGAAACTTTTCCCTTAAGGATGTTTGTTGAATGTAACCCTGGATAAATAATTTTAAAGTCTGAGATAAAGTTGCAGTACTGAGACTATCAAGCACTGCCATGATTACCAATGCTGAAATAAACACACAATCCACCAGGATGCTCCCGCAAACTTGTGTAAAGAGCGTAACAGAGCACACACCCGGAAAGAGAAAGAAACACATCATGCAAAACACACATCCATGTTTATCCACGACTTTGCGTATGTGATGCAACGCCACAGTAGGCGACATTTTTAGCTATGAAAAGCTGAGGTCTGAGAGAAACAAACCTCCCGAGGTTCAAGTGGATGAATCAGAGAATTTCATTAAGATTTTCTTTAACAGACCAAATAATTACATTGGTTTCCACATGTTGAGCTTTGAATGCTTTATTCCTCTAAATGGTTCATTCCTCAAAATCAAGGTTCTCAGATTCAACAAAACCCTCTTCAGTAACTATATTTGTGGCCGTTTAGGGTTCTGGAGATGCTATATGGATATTAAAATGATCCTGAGACGCATGTATGTATGTGTGTGTGTGTGTGTGTGTATATATGTGTGTATGTGGATGTGTGGATGTGTGGTTGGGTGGGTGGATGGGTGGTTGGATGGATGGATGTGTAGTTGGATGGGTGGATGGGTGGATGTGTGGTTGGATGGATGGGTGGATGGGTGGATGAATGGATGGGTGGATGGATGGATGGATGGGTGGTTGGATGTGTGGTTGGATGGATGGGTGGATGGATGGGTGGGTGAATGGATGGATGGGTGAATGGATGGATAGGTGGATGTGTGGATGGGTGAATGGGTGGATGTGTGGTTGGATGGATGGGTGGGTGGGTGGATGAATGGTTGGGTGGGTGGATGGATGGATGGATGGATGGGTGGATGGGTGAATGGATGAATAGGTGGGTGGGTGGATGGGTGGTTGGATGGATGGATGTGTAGTTGGATGGGTGGATGGGTGGATGTGTGGTTGGATGGATGGGTGGATGGGTGGATGAATGGATGGGTGGATGGATGGATGGATGGGTGGTTGGATGTGTGGTTGGATGGATGGGTGGATGGATGGGTGGGTGAATGGATGGATGGGTGAATGGATGGATAGGTGGATGTGTGGATGGGTGAATGGGTGGATGTGTGGTTGGATGGATGGGTGGGTGGGTGGATGAATGGTTGGGTGGGTGGATGGATGGATGGATGGATGGGTGGATGGGTGAATGGATGAATAGGTGGATGTGTGGATGGGTGGATGTGTGGTTGGGTGGGTGGATGGATGTGTGGTTGAGTGGTTGGATGGATGGGTGGTTGGGTGGGTGGATGAATGGTTGGGTGGGTGGGTGGATGTGTGGTTGGGTGGATGGATGGGTGGATGGATGGGTGAATGGATGGATGTGTGGATGGGTGAATGGATGGATGGGTGGATGTGTGGTTGGGTGGATGTGTGGTTGGGTGGATGGATGGGTGGGTGGATGGGTGGATGGGTGGTTGGATGGGTGGGTGGATGGATGGATGGGTGAATGGATGGATGGGTGGATGGATGGGTGGATGTGTGGATGGATGGATGGATGGATGGGTGGGTGGATGGATGGGTGAATGGATGGATGGGTGGATGTGTGGTTGGGTGGATGGATGGGTGGATGTGTGGTTGGGTGGATGGATGGGTGGGTGGATGGGTGGTTGGATGGATGGATGGATGGGTGGGTGGATGGATGGATGGGTGAATGGATGGATGGGTGGATGGATGGGTGGATGGATGGATGGATGGATGGATGGGTGGGTGGATGGATGGGTGAATGGATGGATGGGTGGATGTGTGGATGGATGGATGGATGGATGGGTGGATGTGTGGTTGGGTGGATGGATGGGTGGGTGTGTGGTTGGGTGGATGGATGGATCTAATCTAAAATAATTTAATCTAAAACTAGATGGATTTTGTTCACCTATATGTATGTAGGTTGTAGGTGATCACTTTTTACTCTTAATGAGAAATTTTGTATTAACTTTCCCTGCCATTGACAGAATTTGTAGGCATTAATGACACAACGCCTCCTCAGCATTGACAGAATATTCCGGCAATCCATGTCCCAGAGCGGGAATGACAACTACATTCATATAAGTGTTTGTACGTGTCACTCTTGACAGCTACAGATGAAGCTAACATAAGTTTGAGGAGCGAACTTGTCAATCCATCTTGATGGATTTCTCAGAGGAAACTCTGACCAATAAGAAGACAGTTTTACTCACATGTGACGAACACATTTTGGTACGCTATGAAATGTTGCCTTGTGAAAGCGAACTGACCCAAGAAGAAAATGCAACATTGAAACAAATAAGGTCCCTCTTTCAGGAACAAAGCAAACGATCTACAGGTCTGAAAACACTATAGACGAACCGCTGTTTTATAGGAATAAGATCACGTGTGTGTTTGAATCCAGATTGCAATTTCTTAACGATTAATCATGCAACTCTAATATATTGTATATTCATTCAACAAAACATTCTGGGGGACATGAAAGTTTTGTGAAAATTATAAAAAATTCTGGTGCTAGCTGGCAACATTTGAAAAAATAAACACTGGCAGGGAAAGAGTTAAACTAAAACTTCGGCTCAGACTTTTGGTCATATTTATAGTTGACGTGTATAACCTTTAAAACTATTCACATGCACTATATACAACATACCTTCAGTCTGACATTACCTGAACAACACGTTAGGTGAGTGAGATATCATCCACTTACACACACACACACTCAAGCCCTTCAGCCGTCTGTCTGACTATTTATATCACCACACTTAGTTCAGAATTTTGACACTTAGCAATTTTGCATAATTTTTTTTTCCAAAATGTCTTTTTTCTCTTAACAAAAGCTGATGTTAAAGAATTAAGTGTTGTAAAATGAAATGTTCAGTTTATATAACAAGTCAGTTCTCAATGCATGCAGGCATTTCAAGAAGCTCTGGAATGTTTTAATAAGAGCCCTTTGGCTTTAAACATATGTTTTTGAATGGAAACCATCTATCAGTTGTATCTATGTGTGTGTGATATGCATCTATCAGTCTGTTTGTTTGTTTGTTGGGGGTTTAAAAAAAAAAAGTATTTCCATCGAGAACTCTTTCCTGTTCTGCGCACGACACTAATCGACTATCCTGATCTCTGACGCCACGTCATAACATACTCACAATTCTATGATGATGAGAACAAAGACTCCCATTCAAGAGTCAAAACCACCATCGCCGCCCACAAAGACCTTCTGTAGGTCTGCAGTGACGTGAATATAAGAGCGACCAGGTGCTTCTGGTCTCGGGAAAACGGTTTTGAAAGTCTCGCCCGGGGCCGTGCTATGGTAACCCTTTCACACGGGGGGATGGGCTCGGGAAATAAGGGGAAGGACAACACAAAGGGAACCCTTTGAGATCACGTTCACCTGCTGTTGTGCAACCTGAGAGGAGAGATGAACCCGCTTCTGCCAACGTCTCACTGCCATCAGGACCGGCGGAACAAATTTAGGCCTGAAGTTATTAAGATTTATCCATTTTAATTGCATTTACAATTCCATATCAAACATTGACCTGAGATGCCTGGCATTATTGAAGATGGAAATTACATAATAATTTTAACATACATAAACTAATAATCTTAAAGAGATCAGTCAACCAAAAATGAAAATAATCCCATTATGTACTCGCCCTCAAGCCATCCTATTGGTGTGTATGACTTTCTTCTTTCAGCCAAACACAATCAGAGTTATATTAGAAGTATCCTGGCTCTTCCAAGCTTTATAATTTTAAAACGCACAAAAAAGCACATCCATCCATCATAAAAGTACTCCATACGACTCCAAAGGGTTAATAAAGGCCTTCTAAAGTGAAGCCATGCGTTTTTGTGTGAAAAATATCCACATTTATAACTTTATAAACTATAATCACTGGCTTCCAGTAACGGCCGTACGCGAGTCTAGTTCCGGCAGAAGAGTGACCTCTGACCTGAAGCATGACGTAAGAGTAGCATAAGCTTCTCTTCATAAGATCCTCTCGCGGTTCAAACAAATAGAGCTGGGCAACAAACTCAAGCTCCTCTTCTCTTATATCGAAATCCTCTGACATTTCGCTTTAAAAATTCTCATTTTAAACTTCTAATTTGTGACCGGTGTTTTGTTTGGCTCTTTCCTCTGCGTTCGTCAATACGTCACGCGTCGGGTCAGAGGTCACTCTTCTGCCAGAACTAGACTCGTCTATGGTTGTTCCCGAAAGCCAGACAATATATCAATATATAAATCAAGACCTGTCAATCGGAGTGATCAAACCAATCCGATTGGTCTCTTCCCACTAAATACCAACCCACCTGCCATGATCGCATGGCAGTGTCAATGCCACTCCGTGATCTACGTATTGTCTTATTTTGTGTTTTGGACTAATAAAGATGTGATCTACTATGGTTTACTAATGTTTCACGAAGCGCCCCAGCTTCGGATTTAAGAGGTTATGGTTAACGATTAATCGATCTGTAATTTAAACAAAGTTCGATTATGGGAATATGTAAATTGACATGCAAAGTTTCCATCATTTTTTTGTGCAAAATTCTAAGTTTCAAATAAAAATATGTTGATTGATGGAAACATAATGTTAGCAGATTTTATTGTTTTTTTTAAAGTAATATTGATAAACCTCGTTTTGGAGATTCTGTACTGTATTCAAGTAGACAATAGAAAATAGCTTCGCTAAGATTTTATCAAGGTGGCCACTGAAACCTGAAGGGGAATTTGATAAAACCTTTTCTTACATAAATATACACTCTAAACAATGCTGGGTTGTTTTAACCCAAATTTGGGTAAAATATGGACAAACCCAAATGTTGGGTTAAAAATGTAATTTCAAATTTTAACCCAACTTCAACTTTCACTTTCAACTGTAAATTTTTTAATTGCATTTTTAACCCAATATTTGGGTTTGTCCATATTTGAACCAAATTTGAATTGAAACAACCCAGCATTTTTTAGAGGCACACTGACCAACAATGATTTTACAAACTTTTGACAAAATTGAGGTTTAATGACTGTAAGCTTTAAGCATCACAGCAGTATGTTTGCCAACCTGCAAGTAGGTGTAAGAACATTTCTTGCATCATACCACTCTAAAAAAAATGCTGGGTTGTTTTAACCCAATTTTGGGTCAAATACGGACAAACCAAAACGTTGGGTTAAAAAATGAATAAAGAAGTTTAACCCAATGGCTGGGTTTGTCCATATTTGACCCAAAATTGGGGTGAAACAACCCAGCATTTTTTAGAGGCTACAATAGGAAACGCACAGAAACTTGATTAAAAGACAACAACAACAAACATGCGGATAAAAAGCAGAAATACTTCTGGTTGGTTTGATGAGCACAATATTCGCCAAGCGAAGATCTTAGTTTTATAGATTGCATGTTATTAAATAGATTTAAGTGATAATTAATGTAAATAATTGTTTCATTTTTACGCTTTCAAAAGAGCATTTAACACACAACATGGTTCTAGAGTGACTCAGGGAAACTTTCCCAAGATGCCTTGTGCAAATCAGTTTTGCAATTCACTGGATTCAAATTCTCACCCATTTGCTTTACAAGTCAGGAAATTCAAATCCTTCCACTTCTGGTGAGCGATTTGCTTGTGTTGTGTTGGAGGCAGAGAAGATTTTACTAGCACAACCTGAACAGCAACAAGACTGAGACTCTCAAAACACATCAAAAACCTGAATGCGCCGTGAAGTGCATTATAATACTTATATTTTGCAAATATGAGCACATTAGACTTTCTCAGAATTCAGAATATTTCATCTGTAGTATTAAAGAGATCTGATTAGTAAGATTTCTTTCCTAAAGCTTAAAATTCACCCTGACAAAGTACAACACACACCACCAAGACCTCCTCACACTCTTTGCAAGTGTGGTTCATGCACCAACGCATCTTACAAAACTTTATTTTTTTTTTAAGAGTATCATCCTGTCAGAATTACCCATCAGCCCTTTCACTAGTAGATCCAATGGGAACGTCTTGAATCATTTCGAGCCCTTGGCACGTTTACAACTCTCTGCTACTTTCTTAGACAAATATTAACCCTTATTATGCACTAAACTGAATTTATACCGATGAGTGACTGTTAACGGGGAAACCGTGGGGCTTCATTTGATTAAGATTAAGTTCTTTAAATAACCGTGCACTGAAATGCTTTGACAAAAGTTCAATTTGAAAAAAAAAATAAGTGTGCTCAGAAAAGAAGCGACATAAAGAGGCGAGCAGAAATACAAAACGTCAAAGAATAGATATTGGAAGCATATATCATCAGGGATTCACTGTTTATATGTCAGAGTTATTCATCATTTTTACTGAACATTTGATGGCTGATTTCACTTAATCAAGACCTGAGGTTTTTAGAGGCTTCGATGTTTTAAAATAGACTAAACAATATAGATCGGTTATAGGCCATAACATATAAAATAGTTATTGATTTCAGCCCTAATGTCTATATTAAATGGTCTTTGCTGACAGATTAGTAGATATGACTGATTATTTACACTGACATCTTTAACATCGTCAGATTACTGCAACAATTCACAAGTGAAGTAAGCTCTTCCTTGGGTCAGTGCTGAGACATTTACCAATTACCATTTAAAACATTTTTGAGTGAAAAAGCGTGCAAAATAAATATCTAATTTTAGCAATTTGGCAACTAAACTCTATCGTTCACCTTGTTTCACTGTAAAAAATGACTGTTGCGATTAACTTAAAATTTAGCGTTTTTTGTTGAGATAACTCAAATAAAGTTGACTGAACTTAAAATGAAGGCAGCGTGAACACTTGCTTTTTAAGTAGAAACGACACATTATTATTTATTCTAATATTGAATTTTAAGTTGTGATAACTATTTGCAATAGTCATTTTTTTACAGTGTTGTGACATTAGCATAAAACATTTAAAAATCCATATCATTTGGCCACTAAATTAGATATCAGGTGCCCAGGAAAAACTATTTAGTAAAAGAGGAGAAAGAGAACAATAATAAGTCATGGCATTGGCAACTCATGTTTTTACATTACTTTAACTCATTAATTACAGCTATGAGATTCAACTCTGTTAACTTTTTAATATAATTTAAGGTGACCTGTACAGCCAATTTGATTACACTTAAAATTTTAAGGCAACAACTAAACTTAAGTTAAAATAGTTGGATCTTTTACAGTGTTATAAATCAGAAATTGACTGGAAAATTACTAACACAACCTTTTTTTTTTCTTCTTTGCAATAACAATATGATCCGGAACATGCATGAAGAAAGTAAACTGGTAAATTTTGATTCCATGCTTACTTTAAATATATGTATAAACATAGAAATCTTTTCTCTTCCTCCGCTAAAACTCATTGTTTAGCAACACTTTACGGAGGTGAACTTTTCCCACGTATCACAATTGAGTCGTGTTACACCCCACTACATGTGTTTGGCCTCTCATACCTGCTAGAGCACTATGGGTAACAGTATCCTCCATTAGAGAAAGACGAGAGCAGAAACAGGAGATGTGTGAGGATGGGGGTCTTCCGGGACAGATGCCCCATGCATTATCCATGCACTTGACGTTCGAGTCACAACTAACTAAACTCTGCATGAAGTGGTTTCAGTGATGCATTTAACCTACAAATGAACTACACAGAGTTGAAGAATCGCACCTGATGATGTAATTTAGCGCTGCACTGGTCTGCATCTATGAAGTTCAAGTAGTACCTTTAAAGACAGCCTTACTGTGAGCTACGAGGTTGTTAATAGCCGTCAGTCCGCATTATTTAAAGGCCCCCTTAAAAAATTTGAGTGATTTAGCTTTTAGTATGAATATGTCAGCCTTAAGGTTATGAATATGCTGGTGTGTTCCAAAACAATGACAAAATTTGCGTTTAGGAGATATAAGCATTCAAAACTTAGTCTCTCACTTCCGCTAAAATGGATCACAGATTTTTATGACATCACCGCGGACTTCTCATCACATCTTCTGTCCAATCAAATGCTCTCTAGAATCTAAAGCTCCGCCCCCTATGCTATAAATACCACCTGGACAAAGCGACCGTTGACACGTCACAGAGCAATATGGGTTGGAGATGTGTGTTCAGTTGCTCAAACGCTTAAGTTTTATTCTGTTTTCCAACTCTACGTTGGTTAAGAATGAAACGGCTAGTATTTATTCACACCTCTACTATTGAATCCAACGTATCATCAGCGCTCGGATTCACTTCCATGGTCTGTGAGGTAAACTAAACGCTATTGGCTATTTGAAAAGGGGGAGGAGCCATTCAATATGTCCCACCTTAGCTTCCTGTTTCAGTGGAAATTACATCAACGCAAAATACAAAGCTGCGCGTTCCAAGGCACTTCAGTGGGCCTTTAAGCTTATTTTAAAAATAATCATGTTTAACTGTGAAATTCATGGTGAAAAACTACATTACCCATGATGCTGTACAGAAAATTCCACCAATCAGAGAGTCAAAACAAGCAACACGCCAAAAGCTCCGCCCACTCCCACGAAGCACAGCGATTCAGCGAATGACGTAATAGAGTCTCTCAAAATACTGAAATGTTTGTACATATGGATATTTTGCAAAAACATATTTTTATACATATCAACTTTTGTTAATGAGTAGGTTTATATTTCTCCATCGTTTTTAATTCGATTATGTCATTCACAATGCTTCATGGGATTGTAGTTTTTTCCCCACTAAAGCCGTTAAGTTCACAGTCTTTGTCTTTTTGTCCGATTTTCAAATACTTTTTTGCTTCAAATCAAAGTTTGTAGTGTTGTGATTTCAACTCGTGGAGAACTCTTTAACAAAGAAGATTTTAAAATCCTATGGGAAAAATTTATTAAAAAACAAAAACAGTATTTTTCATTAAAATTCCAGTTCTGGCTTGTATTTCCACAGCATGAAGGTAAGATCTTACGGATTTATAAATGAACCGCTCGTTTTGAAATCTTCTGACATTTGTTACAACATTACAATGCTCAAGATAACTTTCGTTAACTCTACAATAAGTAAATCCACTTCACCAGCTAATTACTCTTCGACAGCGATGCCATAAAAATATTCAGAGCTACCGTTACAAACAGAAGTTCAAAGACATAATTGTAAAGATGGCTGCGCTTGTTTCTCTGGTGCATAAGGTCTATAGGCACTACAGTCGCCAAATAAACCATTACAGGGAGATCCGACATGAAGCCGAAGAAGATTTATCAATAATGACTGGATAACTGTGTATTATCCTACTTATTAAACAACTACTTGCCAAGTATACCTATAAGTGCACAGAAATATTGATCTAAGACTAGATAGATTACCTTAAAGCTTCTGCTAGAAAAAAAAATAGTCCATTACAACACAAAACAATCAATCTATCAACAAGATGAACACACAATTAAGTTTAGAAATCATTATACAAAAATATTTAAATCACAACTAACCATCAAGTATTCTATGTAAACTATTTTTCAAGTTTTCAGTAGTTATATGTGTAATAATATATCAACGTTAACTGAAATCAAATCAAATATAAAACACATTTCAACATTTCTCATTTAACTTGATGTACTAAAATAACAAACTGAAATACAAATAAATAAACCTATATAGTCATATTTCAAAAAGATCTAATAAAAATGACAAAATATCAATTAAATATCCGCTAAAACAGTATATCAATGATATAACACTGCTATTGTGTTTTGCATCTTTTCTACCATTTATTAATGCGTTTTGATTCTAGATTTTACTTGAAACAAGAAAAGTGTCTTAATATTCAACTTTATATACACCATTATATGGGCTAATGTAACAATTAAAATAACTTATAATCAAATAACATTTATTTATCGTATAATAACATTAAATTAAGCCTATACATATTACATGCTGTAATAACATCAGCATAATACTGGTTATCAGCCATAGAAATATGGCATATATAATATAATATCAGCCAATTTCTACATCAGTGCATCTCTAATACAATAACTACCATGAGTCAACATACAGAAAATGTGTTTGATGCATGTGAAAACTAATAGATTTACCATTCTGACATTTAAAATGACACAGATAAAATGTTAAATTATAACTAAAGCATGTAATAAATGCTCAGATTGTAATTGTAATTCAAAGAGAAAGCAACAGAAACTGCACCCACTCCATTTCACAATGTTTGCAGTCCTTCTGAACACAGAGGAAACCAGTTCTGTGAGGCGGCAGATCAACTTAACCCAAATACAGCAACATAATGGACATTTCAATCGCGTCAAAACATGTCCAGACATTCTCACAGCAGATTCATTCATCAGAGAGAAGAAACCCCCCAGACAGAGATGATTTACACCCACCGTTCATTCAGGACGACTCTCTCTCTCTCTCTGTCTGCTGGGTTCACACACACGACTGGCTCGGTTTCTCCACACACCCGTATTCAACACATCAAAACTGACACTCCCATGGATTTTTTTCCAGACTCCCCTTTTCCAGAATTTTGCAATAGCTTTTCATAAATAATTTTAGAGAGATTGCATTCCCAACACGCTATATGGAACATATATACGATTTTATTCATTTAAATGAACTTTCTAGGCCTGGAAATCACATTTTTAACATTTCCAAGACAGTAAAAACCCTGATTATAAGAATCAGCAACTAGTAATATTACTGCAAACTGTAGCACTATTTTTATTTTTTTATTATAAAGTCAATTTGGTCTAATTTGAAACATTAGTATGTTTTAATTGACACTAATTCAGCCATGTTTGATGCGCTCTACACTACGACACATGCCCATCTGACTTGACATGAACACATGATGGAAAGATTGCCTTACAGAAACACATGAAATGAAATCTTCTATCATGAAAGACACAGACCTTTCGAGAAAAACAAGAGATCAGATTTCTGACTACTGGACGGTTTGTGGTCTTACTGCTTACTGGGGTCAAACAGAGCCAAACACAAACAAATGAGAAGCTAATTCTGGTTTGAATGTGTACAATTGTATGTAAAAAATGAATTGCTTTTGTTCTTAGACCAAGCAAAAGTAATGTTTTGACAAAAGTACGTTTGACGTGTCATTTTGTGCATAATCAGGGTGGAATCACAGTATAAATAGAACCATACAACTATACTTTTAGTGCACGAATGTCAAACAAAAACTGAGTTTGCTTATAATCAGTTCTCATAAGCATAAGAAAAATATTATCAACTGATACTTCAGTCAGAACAACTGTAAAAAACATATTTTTCATGACTTATCACATTTTTTCCTTCGTCAAATAACCAAGATAACATAATATTTGGAGTTTCTGTTGATTAAACAAATCCCCTTCATTGTATCAACTCAATTTCTTTTATTTCAATGAACATAACATTTAAAAATTACCCACTGTAAGGTAAACCACCAATAATTTGACAGTGATAGTGTTCAAACTCTAAAATAAAGCTTATGAGAACCTCTATGATGCCAATATTGATCTCAAGAACATGAAACATCAAGAACTTTTTTCAACCTCCAAAGAACCGCTACAACCACTAAACTAAAGACCATTTATGAGAGTTTAAACACATGTTCTAAGCATAAACTTGAATAAATCTTTACAAACATGCAGTTTCTCTGCTGTCGTCCATCCAAACACACACACACACACACACACACACACACAGGTAGAGGAACTAAGGTGGGACACACCCTCAAAACACCGTTTACAAGAACACAAACGGCTTAAAAATGTATTAAAAAAAAACCTCAAAGATAACTTACCGATCTCAACTCGACGTGTGTGAATCCTCTGAAGGTGTTTGGTGTGTTTTATTGCTCCATGTTCGCTGCGTGTCAGTGTGTATGAGCTGCTCCGTGTGTGTGTGTGTGTGTGTGTGTCCTCAATCAAACTGGAAAAACTGGTCGGACGTGGAGAAGCTTTACTCCTACAAACCCATTCTACACACACTAGGATGATGGAAGGAGGCTTGCTTTCTTTTCTTTTTTTCCTCCCCCTTTCCTTTTTGAACCGACACACTCCAAGACTGCAACTCATTCCTCGGCGATCACGTGATCGCGCAGGTAAGCAAGGTGTGACTCATTTTACAGTCAAATTATGCGGGGAAATTTCTCCTTTTCCTGTAGTCATTTTTTCTGCGTCCTGGTATCGATAGATATATCACATATATATAGATTCATCACATAAATAGATAATATCACATAAATAAAATAATAATTCCAATGCATGTACAGGTATTTTAATGGGCTACTTAATAGATATATAGATAATAATTTCTAATCAGTTTTAAAATCTTCCCAACTTTGGGTGGGTGCAAAACCTGAATAAATATAAATGAAATGTAAAGGTAAAATGTGGCTGTTTTGATCTAAATACACGTTTATAGATAAGAAAAATATAATAGTTATTTGAAAAGCCTAATATAATTTCTAATTAGTTTTAAAATGTTTGTTCTCAACTTTGGGAGGGTGTTAAAAACCTGAATAAATGTAAATCTATCGCCCTCTACTGAGAGAAAAAAGTATGTGTTTTAGTCCTGACGGATTTAGCGGTCAGGCATGATGGGTCTAAATGTTTCTTTTTCTTTTAACTCTTTACTGTGTATTTTTCAAGTAAATGCATATTAAAATTTCTCAATGATAGTATTCGCAGATAAAACGTAACATAGATAGACTATCACGTGACACTGTTACTTTTCTCAACGCTGGTTTAGCTGATTCCATCAGGTGTGATTTACTTTTATAACATCTTAATTTTAATATTTTGAGTTAATATATCAAAACGATTATACGTTTTATTGAGCAAATGCCTGCAATAAGACAAAAAAACGCCCTGAAACTGTATATAATGCAGCTTTCTGAACCATCGAAACCGCGCGCGCCCTCTGGAGGACGAAGCCTGTCTCACACGAAACACGAAACTGTGTTTAAACGGTACAATCTTTTTCTTTTCTTTTTTTTACCTCACTTCATATTTTTTTAAATGGATTTTAATCTTAACGGTGTTTAAAGTGTATGTAAAATTAGGAAACATTGAACATTAGATGATTGTGCAAAAGCGTGTTTATAGGCGGCCTATAGCCTATTTCGTTTCTGTACAAGAAGATTTTGGAGCTTTGCGTAACATTAAGTCAGGTCTTTAGTGTTTATGATTACATTTGCTATAATTTTTGAGTGTATTGCATAAATACTGAGAGAACAATATTGGGTAAAGCTTTTGATTGATCGTCTAGGATGGGCAGGTATTACTGATTAACATCCATTTATTCAAGAGAAATGTGAAATCAACAAGTTCAAGAAAATGCGGTATCCGAATTTCACCAAAAGCAAAAGAGATGCAATTTAAGATTGAAAATATTCACCCTTCTGCACGTTTTCTTATGACATAACATACAACATTTTATGAATATGTTACAGAGTTATATCTGTAGCCTATAAATAAAAAGTTTATTAATGTGTATATATTAAAAAACTGCCTAATCATCTGAAAAAAAATATGTATTTAGCCTTTTTACTATTAACAATTGTTTTAATAACAATGATAGTTACAGAACTTATTGAAAAATGTATGCAATATTTTATTTTTCTCCAGGTAAGCACTCTTTAATATGACTTCCCAAACGTTGAACATGAATAATCAAATATATACAAATATAACAGTGCAAAAGAACTGAAAATCATTATATAATAAACGAGACACATGGGTTATGTAGTTGTTTTTTATTTGATTTTTGTGTTATTACAATAAATATACAAAACTCAAACTACTCAACATGCGACTAAGGGAGCGAGACAGGAGTGCATTTGTACAGTACAATGAAATTCAGGACGACAGGCCACCGTTCCTTTAGTAATAGAAAATATACAAATATCCCTCGAGTCTGTTTTAAATAATGTCAGAGTAGCAGTAGTACAACACGTGATGGGTTTTCTTCGATTCATCTCACGTATCAGTGTTTCAACTAAGTTAGCTAACATCACTAATTTAAAAAAGACAGCTTAAAGCCACGATCCATTGCATCACACACAAGAGGTCACGTCGCTCCCAACAGATTCTTGTGGGTTTTTTCTGGTTTTTAATGAAAGCATTTCAAAACAAACCAAAAGAGAGGAACATTCAGGTGCCATTTGTTGAAATGCATTTATAAAAGGAAGAACGACTTGCAGTAACTCGCACATACTCAGAGAACCGTACATGAGTGAAAAAAAGATTCAAAAATTGACACACACTCAATAAGATGACAAAATAAGGGACATATTAAGAAAAGAAAAAAAGGAATAGTTCACCCATGAGTCATTTTCGGAGGACTATTCCTTTATAAGTTATAAATTAAGCAAAATGTGTCAGACTTCAAACCAAGGCGGATGCAAACTCAATACTGAAAACAGGTGATGAACACACAGTTTGTTCACACACACACACACACACACACAGAGTGTTGCTGAAAGGTTAAGATTAATTTCCATCTTGATGCATTTCCCATAATCGCAAAACTTGGCTGTCTCTTGGTGACAGTAACCAAGGCTACAAGGTTCAATAAAAAAAGAAAGAGAGGAAAACAAACTCTACGCAGACAATGACGGCATGATCAGAACAACCATTAAGGATCCAACCTCGGGACGGCCCAGCGCGGCACAGTCTTACACACACATCTGCAGGATAAATGTGACGTGTCGTTAGCGAGATGCGGTTTGGGGGCGTGATTTAAAAGTGTGATTTTAAAAGTGTTTTCCAGTTTATCCCAATGCATGTTAGACTGGGAGAGGTGATGATCCTCGGCCCGGCAAGCTTCCCATGCATGTGCAGGAACGTATCCTGAGTGGTTCACGCTTTTAACAATTAGTTTCCATTCCAAAACAACTCTATTAGAAAGAAAAAGAAACCAGAAAGCCTCAGAATCATTCATATGGTTAAAATCAGTCAATACTTTATGTCATCATACAGGTTTGTTTATATATATATTTATATATTTACAGGTGAAGAGACCCTCTGAGTTGCGTGTGGAGCGTTTACGGTCACATCTGATGGGCGTCTTCATGTACTGATGGCTCATTTGCAGGATAGTTGGGAGAATCTCGCTAAGAAAAGGTCATGTTATAGCCCAAAAACCAAAGTAAAGCAAAAAAAAAGTTTTTAATGAAAAAAAAAGTTTGCAAACGGCATTTGCATTATGAAAAACTGATTTTTTTTGTTTGTTGCATTTTGGTAATGCAAAGAAATGGGTATTTAAATGCTTTTTGTCACCTTAAATGGACGTAATTTTCTTATTTTCTTTTGATTTTGAGATTAATTGTGACCTGGACTTGCATGACTGTGTGAGAGCGCTCATTTTACGACGGTAAGACAGACCTGCGAGGGCATAATCATTCTTTTTATCCTTGAATCCCATAAAAGGACATTTTGATGACATCACTTCCTGTTGTTTAACGGGACAAACGGACGAACACCCAACAGTGATGTGAACATATAAAGTGACTCTTTTTAGGCTGTTTACACACACGCTCGAGAGCAGACAGGTGCTCCACACACACACACACTCCAGCTAAAGAACAGGAGGGGAGGGGCTGTGGGCGGGGCCTCAGTCAGTCACAGGAGTGCATTAAGTCAATGAGAGTGGGTGTGGTCTTGAGCAGCCAGTTAGAGCTGACGAATGGCTGTAAGGACATTAGGAGGAATAAGGAGGGCGGGGTCAGAGTATCACAGATGGACTCGAAGTTCTCTGAACCAATCAGATCTGCTCTTTGAAGGCTCCCCGGGCTGCAGTGGAGGCGGCGTTAGCGGCGGCCGTCTGCACCGTCTTGTTGGCCATGACGCCGGTGGCGAACTCCTGCTGCGCCTTCTCGAAACTGGCGCCGGTGGTTCGGTACATCGCATGGACCTGCAAATAAACACACATACGGTTGATTCTACTGTACATACTGTAACTCCGCCTATATGTAGGTACTTAAAACAACTAACCTGATAAAAATTAAATAACAGGAAAAATGAAAACCCAATTACAAATCCTTTAATCTGAAAGATTTTTAATGTGGTTATGTTTAGTATTATCTTTATACTATTATAGTATTTATATATCAATTATATTTTCAGGTTTCATTTTAATTTGCATATCAATTTAACATTTTTAATTAGATTTTATTTTTTTAATTAGATTTTATTTTTATGTTTTTCAGTGTTCATTTTAATTGAACATTTTGAATTAGCTTTAAAAAAATATATTTTCAGTTTTCATTTTAATTTATAGTTTAATTAAAAACATTCAAATAGCTCTTTTTTTATATTTACAGCTTCTATTTTTATATCTTTATTTATTTAATTTATTTAGTTTAAGTTTTAGTGATTTTATATTTTTTTGTTTCAATTTAACTTACATTTATTTTATTTCAGTCTTAGTTTTAGCCATTTTAGTACTTCAACTCAAACTTATTTTATTTCAGTTTACATTTTATGTAGTTAACAATAACACTGTTATGGTTCATGTCCAAGTGGGTGCATTTGAGGTGAAGCAAATATTATATTAATACGATGTGAGTTTAGTGTTTAAGGTGAAGCACCTTTTTAAACATGATGAGAGACATGACAGCCGACGCGGTGAAGAGGGCGGCAATCAGGATCATGATGATGCCGACGGGAACACTCGTGTTCAGACAGGTCAGCGCAGAGATCCAGCCACTACAAACACACACACACCATCAGTCATCTTATCACATAGTTTATGATGCAACAATGTAAAGATGGTACAAGAGTCTGTCTGAAATAATAATAAAAAACAATTATATAGATCAATATTAGCCAATATTCAAAGGCAAATTGCCCTTTATGGGGGGTAATTTCTGTTTTTTTACTCATAAAAATTAAACACACTTCATCTGAACAAATTAAATGACATAAATTAGCAATGTGAAGAATTATGATTCTTACATAAAAATTATAATTCAAATGTAGCTGTAAATAATCCACAAAATACATAAATACAATAAACACTGTTATGAGCCATTTTTAATAATTATTCAGTCACTATGTTTGATTAAGTTTTTATCCATTTACTGTTTGAAGTTGTAAAATTGTAATTTTGTAGCGTTTTCAGAGCAGAGAGAGAATATATATATATAAATATACACTTATACATATATGTGTGTGTGTGTGTGTGTTTTCTCACCTGGCTCCCCAACCTGCAATGCCAATGGCTTGCAGCACATGGACACCAAACTGGCAGATATAGACGAAGAAGAACACAAAGAACCTAAAAGAGCTGTCACTCCTTCAGAGAGAAAGAAAGAGAAAATGGTTATAATCTTAACTCTCCACAACGGTACTGTGTGTGTGTGTGTGTGTGTGTGTGTGTGTGTGTGTGTGTGTACCTGAACGCTCCATACAGGGGTCTGTACCAGCAGACAAAAGAACAGGGTGTAAACAGCATAAACCAAAGCATAGCCAGACCAAAATCCACTCCCCTCGACGCATCTACACAGAACCACGACAAACAGCCAAATATATTTGCAAACAGCGTCCCCGTGTGGACTGCAAGAGAATAACATGAGATAAGAGACCATGTGTTATTTTTATAGAACATAATGTGGTGGGAAAAATTCACTATAAAGCTCTGCTTGCACAAAACTGTTGAATCTTTGCAATTATTTTTTAATATAACTCTGATTGTGTTTGATTGAAAGAAGAAAGTCATATACACCTATATGATGGCTTGAGGGCGAGTACATTAAGGGATAATTTTAATTCGTGGGTGAACTAACCCTTTAATGCTTTAAATCAAATAAAAACAAACACTTATAATTTGTATGAATGTTTTTATCCAAGAACCTGTTAATAATTAAAGTGGTCTAAACATTCACCATCTCTGTTATATTAACAGAATCATTGCAAAGCCTTTTCAAAGTCACTCAGAAGTTGCTCCATTAATAGAAGAGTTCAAAACCAGACTGTTTGATCATTTATATAATCTAAAGCAGAGCCAGAGTGTATTCATAAGCCCTCATTCACAGGGAATCCTCCTGCTGTAATCAACTACACATCCAGGCATTTTACATCAATACCAATCACACACACATACAAAAAGTTTTTTCTTTCAACATGACCGTCAGAAAATGTTGATCATATACCTCAAGAGATCAAACTTAACATTTATCTAGCTATTTTATTCTGTATTTATTTTATATGAGGTTTGCATATTGAGAAAACTGAATGAGATTATTGGTAACACTTAAGCTCGTGGTAATTTAGTTCAGCAAGGATGCATTAAAATGATTAAAAGTGGCACTAAAGACATTAATATGGTGTTCTTTTGAACTTTCTATTCAACAGAGAATCCTTAAAAATGATCAGTTTCCACAAAAATATCAAGCAGTTTTCAACATTATTAATAATAATAATAATCAGAAATGTTTCTTGAGCATCAAATCATCATATTAGAGTGATTTCTGAAGGATCATGTGACACTGAAGACTGGAGTAATGATGCTGAAAATACAGCTTTGATCACAGGAATAAATTACATTTCAACATATATTAACATTTACATTTTAAATAGTAATATATTTCACAGTTTATACTATATTTTGGATCAAATAAATGCAGTCTTGGTGACCAGAAGAGCCTTCGTTCAAAAACTCTTACCGACGCCAACTTTGAATGCAAGTGTATATATTGCTCATTGTTAGTTCATGTTAGCTAATACTAACAAATCTGACTTTATGGTAAAGTGTCATCAGATTATTTCCTACAAATTATGTCCCTTTGTGGCAATCACAATTATAAAGAATGATTCATTGTTTTTAATAGAAAATATGCAGAATATAAATTCAACAAATTGTTAAATTATGACATGATAATTTAATTGTGGTATACACACAGTCGAGAAGGTCAAGGCTTCTGAGGTGAGAACATGAGATTGCCTTTACTGCTGCTGCTAAAAAAATTAAATAAATTATAATCATAATGGGGGCGCAATTATTTCCTATTCATGGAAAATGCTTTCAAATTGAGTCACAAAGTCCGTCTACAACTGCAGTTTTGGTGTGGAATTTGGCAGTGTTTTACCAGAGAGTGAGAAAATACCTTACAGTTCGTTCAGCACATTTACTGCACAAATAACTCAGGTCTCCCTGTCTCTGCCCAATTCCCTCCCAAATTCCAACACAACAAGGTCAGGACCAATTTAAAGTCCAGTCTGATGATACTAGTCACATGATACCTCAAATCACATGATACATCCCTTGCATGTCTAATACCATGTGACTGATCTCATCCAGTATGAAACTCATCAAATAGGAGTCAATTACCTCACCAGTTTCTCTGGGAGGCACAAACGGTCCTGAAGTCTATAAAGTAGGGCTGTCAAATGATTAATCGCATCTAAAATAAAAATTTGTGTTTACATAATATATGTGGGTGCACTGTGTATAATTATTTTATATATATATATATATATATATATATATATATATATATATATATATATATATAAATATAAATACACACACATGCTTGTATATATTTAAAGAAATATTTTCATGTATATACTGTATATAGATTCATATATAATTTGTATTATATATAAATATAAATATTTTATATATAAATAATATTTTTTTTCTTAAATATACATGCATGTGTGTGTATTTTTATGTATAAAATAATTATACACAGTGCACCCACATATATTATGTAAACACAAACTTTTATTTTGGATGCGATTAATCGCGATTAATCATTTGACAGCCCTACTATAAAGTTAATCTTTAAAGCCTTTACACTATTATTACATACACCTATAAACTTCCCAAACAGAGCAGATGTGTACTCAAGTATGTGAGCCAGTTAAAATCATCTTATTCTACACTTTTGTAGCACATATTTTAAAAAGATTTTAGCACTTAATGAATATTTTCCACCTTTTGCCTGAGCTATATAATTAAACAGGCTTTTTTTGTTACTGTACCATTAAGACTCCTACTTGGCCTCTGTTGTCTAGCCTTCATAGACAGCATGTTTGGTTTCAGTTTGGCAGCTGTTTTTGGACTGCTGGCATTATGGGATTGGCCGAGGGATACTCACACATCCAGAGATAGTACATGATCTTGACGGTTTTCTGGAACTCCACGGGTATGTCCACCGATATGTCATGATAGAAACACTGACCCACTGGAAACTTCTCTGGAAGAGGCGGCCAGTTGTTTTTCCTCCCTTAGAAACAAGAAAAAGCTATTTAAAATTGAAAGGAGGAGGTAGATGATGCAACATGAGCATGATGACAAAATGTGGTTAACTGGGGGACAGATGCAACAGAACGGTAATGTAAATTATTCATCTGCTGACTTCTATGCAATTTCGGTCAGATTAAGCCAATCTAGTTCAGTTCTCTTGCTTCTTTTGTTCCAGATCAAAATAGAAAATGAGGGGGGGGAAAGGACTGCATTCACACTGCCAGTTTTAAGACCGAACCTAAAGACACAAAACAAACAAACAAAAATAATAGCTTTTATGATGTGTATTTTGCGTCAGAACTTGCCAACCATCTAAAACAATGCTGTGAGCTGCGCTAAATGTGCTCGTTGTATGTCCGTACATATGATGATAATTTTATCCACTGAGAATTCGTGTAGAGCTTGTTAAATGTGTAAAGGAGTCAAAATAGCACCAGGAATTCCTCCACTACACACACAAAGAAAGATCTGATGTACCGAACGGTGATGGACAATGTAGCTCCTATAGTGAGTATGCTTGAGCATTCTGTCCTTTTTAGGGTCGCATCTTGTGACATCACATCCTGTTTTTGGTTCGTTTAGATGTCTTTGGTCCGTGTTGCATCCATATTTCAGTCAGACCACCCCAGACTTGGTTTGGAAGTGGACCGAGACCTGTATTTTCAGGGGTCTAGGACGGTGTGCACCAGGGTTCAGATGGCAGTGTTCACATATATTCAAATGAACCGCACTAATAGAGCAATTGCACTAGAGTTGGTTTTACCCAGATCAAACCTGCCATGTGTGAACACACACCGAGTCAGATTTTATGCTGAATTCTGAATATATAAATTTAACCTGCCCCATATGTTGCTTAAAATAGAACTGTGATGGCAAAGCTGAATTTGCAGCTCATTAAACATTTGAGTAACACTTAAAGTCTTTATGTATTATGCATTATTTAAAAACGCATACATTTTGCCTTGTAATGCACCTTTTAATGCATTGTATGATCTCATGAATAATTTTAACCACAGTTATAATACATTAGCATACTTATCTATTAATTCAAGTATAGTATGATGCATTAAAACATACATAACAAATTTCAGATGCAACAAGGAATCTGCTAATATTATAATGCATTTTAACTTTGGTTAAAATTATTTATGAAAAACATATAATGCATTATGTACATTATGAATACCTATACAATGCATTAAACAAAGGCAGTGTTACCAACATTTCTTATTATTATCAATGCTGAAAACAGTTGTGCTGCTTCATATTTTTGTAGAAACCGTGATGCTTTTTTTCAGGATTCTTTGACGAATAGAAAGTTCAAAAGAACCGCATTCATTTGAAATGAAAATCTTTCGTAACATTATAAATGTCTTTACTGTCACTTTTGATCAAATAAAGACTAGTGTATCTACATAATATGCTAATGTATGTACAAGAGCTTTTTTGAGAAATTGTAATATGCACACAAGCACACATTAAAGGTGCAGTGTGTAACATTTTTGAGTATTTATTAACAGAAATGCAATATGACATCCATAACTATGTGTTCGGTGGTGTATAAAGAACTTACTTAATAAACTGTAATGTTTTTATTGCCTTAGAAAGAGGGATTTATATCTACATAACCGCGGGCACCCCCTTCTATGAAGGTCGCCATATTGTGACGTCATGTTTCTACAGTAGCCGAACGCGAACACACAGCGCTACAGAGCGCGTTTCGTCACTACCTTGAAAGAGAAGCCGCAGGAAGCTAGAAGAAGCTACTCATAAACACCGTGAGTAGTGACTTTTCCCTTGTCAGTGGTGTAAATATGTAGTTGGATTGTTTCATGTAACTTAATTCTTCTCCCTCGCTGTGGGGATACATGTGCTGGTTAAGTTCGTGAGACAGCTGATTAGTAGGCTACTCTTGTCCTTGACTGTAAAACAGTTACAGGAATCACCAACCCGTCGATCTTGGAAGCATTTTAAGTCGATCGAGTTTCCAAAATCAGAGAAAAAACGCCTATTGTGTGTGTAGTAAATGGTGTCTAGGGGATGCGGAGGAGCGCGCGCTGTTACAATCACGTCATTTCTGCCGGGCGCACCTTTGGGCTCACGCGGACGCGGCGAGTATAAACAAGGCTTTACGCTTTAACCAGCTCAGCCACAGTAACAGCTCATATTAGCCAGCTAAACTTTTACTACCCTGTTAGAAAAAATATATAGTTGCATAGTTTCATGTGGTGCTTCTTCCTCGCTATATTATGGGTTTGCTATGTGGGGAGAAATGTGCTGGTTACATTCGTGAGACAATCAGCTGATTACTATTATTATATTATATATTAAGACCCTTGATCCTCAACTGAAATTTTATCCATGATGTGGTTTATAATGGACTGTGGTACAGAAACTTGGTTTATGCTGGCTATTCTCTGCTGTCTTAGACGACGATGTTTGTCCCGTTTTAGCCACCGTAGCTTCTTTGAAAGGGAGGGGTGAGCGGTGGGCTGAGCCCTTAGTGTAAACTCGCAACCGAACCGCTAGATGTCGCTAAAAATCACACACTGGACCTTTAATATATATACAGTGGTGGTTATTATCAGAGACTATTTATATAGAGACATGCCACTTCCTCAATCCTTAATATAACTATATAGGGAAAACCCGTAACGCCAAAGATGGCGGTTGTCTGCACATGTCCCGCCCCTCCCGCTGGAAAGCCAATCGTCTGCTTTTAACAGTCAAGCCGGGAAACATTTAAGCCTATCGTCCGGTTCCACTGACGCATGCGCACAGTTGAGGTTTGCGACAGCGCAAAATACGTTACTGTCTGAAAAGGCGGCAGATTTGATATGCAGTGTATGTGTGAGTTGTGTAAATATCAGACATCCCAAGTCTCCCAGAAGTTCCGGGAGTCTCCCGCAGATTGATAGCGGCTCCCTGATGCCCGCAAATTAGTTAAAATCTCCCGGAATCTAGAGCGAGCGAGCAAGAGCGCGCACAAACTGTGCTTCAAACTGTGTAGCGCACACACGAGAGAGAGGGAGAGAACCCTTGCGCATGCGTAGTAAAAGTATAACCTATGGGGAAAAGGGCATTTTAAACCTTATTTAAGTCATCAAACTTTTTCAGCGATTTTTTTCATATTTTACTGCTGTTTCTATACATGCAGTTTTTATGTCCCGGTGACCAGTGAAACTGCAGTTCTGACTCTCTGCCCATTCATTTAGATAGGAGCCTGGTCTTGTTAGTCCGAAATAGCTGCCCGGAGGCGTTGCCAAGATGGCAGCCGAGTGGCAGGACTTGCCTAAAAGGACTTTGTTATTATATAGAGTAATGTGATCTACCCCCCACTTTCATTTCTTTTACTTCAATGAAAGTTTAGATTTTTGGGATTTTTTTTAATGAAAGATCAAAAGGATAAACAATGCAGATTTATTTTTTACAGCCATTTTTTATCATATTTACCAGGGGTGCCATTAATTCTGACCACAACTGTATATAATATGAGGTTGCTTCACATGTCAGTAACTTCCTGTCTGAGCAGAATAAGCTGAACAGCATGGACCAGGCTTGACGCGCGGCTAATAACTCACCTCCTGACGCATTGAGAGTTTGCATCTCTCTCTCCCTGCGGTCCAGCTCAGCTGCTTTTCTCTCCAGCTCCTCCTGTCTCCTCAATAACTCCGCCTGGGCTCGTGCCTGATCCTACATGCACAAAGACAAAGGAGGTTATAAACACAAAACACAAATACTCCTCATAGGCACAGTAGAACATAACTTCAGGACAGTTAACATCATCACAACACGCATCAGAATCCAAAAGCATTTTCTCAGACTGTTTACAGCTGTCAGAACCAATCACAAACACATCAGATTCAGACCCGTGAGGGAAGACAATGGAAGTCTTCTCCTTTTAATTCATGGTATATCTTCGTTACACACTGTAAATTTGAATGTCAACCCATATCATAACTGATTACAGTGGTACAGCTGACCTCAAACAAAGTGTGTAAAGCTACAACGTTCAAAAGTTTTTAAAAAAAGTCTCCTGTGTTCACCAAGGCTGCATTTATTTAATAAAAATACAGTAAAAACTGTTATATTGTGAAATATTATTACAAGTTAAAATAACTGTTTTATTTAAATTATCATATTTGAATATATATATATTTAAAATGTAATTTATTCCTGTGATCAAAGCTGAATTTTCAGCATCATTACTCCAGAAATCATTCTAATATGCTGATTTGCTGCTCAAAAAATTAATAAAGATTTGAATAATTACTTGAAAATGCACTGTTTAATTGTAAAATACTTAAAAGCTTCATGCCATTGTTTTATTTTATTTTAATATTTAATATAAAATTGATTTAATATCAATACAGGTATTTAATGCACATCTTTTCAGTACAGTAACGCAATATAACATCACGTTTACTATTATTATCAGAAACTACATCAGATTACCAAATTAAACCACCAGTCACAATATAAAAACACCCAGCATCAGAGACAGGAAATCATCGAATCCCAGCGATGAAGTTGAAATGTTTTGATCAGCCACTCACCTTAATGATTATTTTAGAGTCGACACCGCTGGTGAGATATACTTGACTTTTGGCTGGTTATAAATATATATCCGGACTGAACATTTCAAGCTTCTACTTCCATAAACAGAACTGGTTGTGGTGAATATTGTGTGGTATGAGAGAGTATATTGTTTGCACTTTCTATACTGAAAATGGACAATTTTCAAAATCCCTAAACCTTCGGCATGTAAAGTCTGTGCTGAAATGACTGAGACAGTCAGGTGACCTTTAACCAAAAATAAAGTCCCAACCACACATGGGCCTTGAAGCTGCAACACATTCTGCAATCATTTACAGCAGCGTCCCAGATTATAATTTTAAGAATCACTCAGAGCCAATCTGTTGATGCATACTGTCCTTGTTTCTGGGTCATTTTAAGGGCTCAGAAATCCCCAGCTTTCCCTGAAGGCAGCATCATGTGACACGCCTGGCTTAATCAAGCCAGTGGGCAACAAGTTCTTTAACAAGCCTTCTGTTGTCACCCTGAGGCTGAACTAGTCTTCGCTGCAAACGGCACACTAAAGACTACAGCGACAGACACTGAGACGAATAACAGCAAGTTTTGACTCGCCCCGGATCACCTTGTTGTGTCCTAACTCAAAGCATCTGACGTCACCACACAGAGCGGGAGCTAGTGAGTCATCTGATGCACACCCAAAGTGTGTCTGCGTGTCCATATGTCTAGAGCGTGGCATCCCTTCTCCCTCAGGCGTGCTGAATTATACAGCATAACTGCACTCGTGAGCAGACCGGCTTCGAGCTCTTGCCTGCTGGAAGCTTCTGTTGACCTACTGAGCATTTGGGTGAACATTTCTGTGAAATCAAGAAGGATTTGATGCTGAAAACCCTCTGATAACAAGGTTTGTATCAGGGGTTCTGCTTCACATGGACCCAAAAGTTGGGTTTAAGGTTTTAGAGGACTTCAGAGAGTCCACAATCAATCCTCTACTTGAATACTCAACTTTATGCAGTCAATTACAGTATAAAATAATTTAGGCTTGTCTCAGTGTGTATAAATGAACAGGAAACATGTTTAAAGTAGCCTACTACACTTACAATAGATGACTTATATAACCATCACACTTAAGGCTGCATGATCAATTGAAATAAATCGTGAAATGGCTTTTGAGTGAGATTATCAAATTACAAAGACTGCGTTTTAATTAAATACATGCGCTGCGTGTTTCAGAATAAAGTGTGGCACTGTGTTCTTTTATACGCGAGTAGCTCATGATCCACCATTGTTTTCACAGTTGAGTTCACTTATAATGTGCAAAACAAGCAGTGCAAACCAGGAACTTTAAAAAACAACAACTTTAAAATAGCAATGCTTTCCCCCCAAATCGTACAGCCTTAACCTAAACATAGCAATATCCGAAAGGGACATGAAGCAACTCTCTATATAAAGCACTGTTCCTCACCTGAGAACATTAGTGCCATCTCAAACGGATGATTTAGACAACTTTTATAAGAATGCAAGCTTCACATTTCTACTTTGAAACCCATTTGGCTGCAATTCTTCGAATTTTAAGTGTATTAAGTTAATGAAATAGAAAATAAAATGAGGTGCATGTACCTGTGTCTGCTGAGGCTGAGTGTAAGCTGGCGGTTCTTCAGTGGGTTTCATGATGGCCGGCTGTGTGTTGGTTGTGGGCGGGACTGATTTAGGGGCAGAGCCTGGTGGAACCTATAATGCCACAATATAAAATGTGAGACACAAAACATCTTACAAAACACCACACAATTTCATCTTAACCACAACACACACAATATCAACATAACATCCTTTCCTTTCATTCATAAATCCAGACTGTCTGAATGTGTTTGCCGGTGTTTTGAATGGATCATTCAGAAATTAAGCAATGCATGTTCACAATTAAGGAAAGGGAAATAAAATGTAATATAAAAACCAACTGACGGGTTTGAGCTGAGAGTGTGGGCTGTTCTGGGCAGCGAGCCCTACGCTTGTACAGCTTCACTAGTTATACCACACCGTGAATTATGTTTTTGCTTGTTTATTTCCTTGTCTGTATCTCTCTCTTTCGGTTTCCTGCTTATGTTCAGAAAAAATATACTACTCATATACTTTAGAAATCAGCATGATGAAAGAAATGAACATCAGCCACATTCTCTGTGCGGACTCATTGTTTGTTTGCTCACAAAATGAAATCGCATTTTCAGTAACACTTTAGTTGCTTATTAGCATGCATATTACTAGGATATTGGCTCTTTATCAGTACTTATAAAGTATTTCAATTCTGAATGCATGGCGCATCGCAGAGCTAGTGCAAGACAAGAATTTGTGGTTAAAAGTATATAAATGTTTTTTTAGAAAATGGCTGATGGTTTGGCTAGATAATACCCTTATTCCTCGGCTGGGATCCGGCTGTTGCATTGAAACTGAAATTGGGACCTTCAAACCAGTTGGACCCCATTGAAGTCCACTATATGGAGAAACATCCTGGAATGTTTTCCTCAAAAACCTTAATTTCTTTTCGACTGAAGAAACAAAGACAGGAACATCTTGGATGACGTGGGGGTGAGTAAATTATCAGGAAATTTTAATTCTGAAGTGAACTAATCCTTTAATGCCTTATTCAGCATGAGTCATGACCATATTCTACATCCCTTAATCCTCCTACCAAATACCTAAACTTAACGACTACCTTTCTAAAAAAAATTAATAAGCAGTAATTAGGAGTTTGAGGCAAAAATCGTAGTTAAAGGTATTGTAGGTAGGAATTTTATAAAAAAAACTTTTTTCCAAATTTGTTTAAACTTTCTGTATATATCAATGCATAATTAAAATGTAAGTACTCTGATAAAAAGAGTATAAAAATCGAGTGACTCTAGACCGTTTAATCTGCACTAAACACAGCTCATTATTTCCTTCCGGGACGAAACAACGGATTGGCTTAGGCGACTGTCACTCTCTCGTAACCATGGCAACCACCCTTCTACCACACAGGACCTGCCCACTTGCGCGTACCCGTTTGATTTGAGGAATTCAAGAGGCACGGAACCTAGGAATAGCAAAACAATGGCAGAGAAAGACCAATCAAAATTCACATATGCAGTTCGCGAAGGCAAACCAGGCAAAAAAGGAAGACAGTAACGTTACTAGAAAAGGTAATGAACAAAAAGTCTTTGGATAAACAACTAAATAAAATGCGTGTCAATATCGGCGTGGCTTTCCATCGATGGCGAGAACTGAGAGACCTCAAGGGGCTGAAAAGTGACGCCTTGTGATGACCTCCTCTGCTTCGCCCTCGACCGCGGATCTGTCCTCGAGCTGACGATGCGGTACTCGTCTCTGGAGTGTAGTCCTCATCAGAGTCGACAATGCTTTCATCATGGAAACTCTTACATGCAGAACACCATATAGCTATGTTATGAATCTTACACGAAATTCATCTTCATCACAGTGTAAATGATGGCAATGGAAAAACGTGTATCATGCAACCTGTTTTTAGCTTTGCCTTATAGATAACTAGCTCGTTAGCGAATCAATAAATATATATTTTAAACTTTACCAATATCAATATGCTAGCTTGATAGTGAGTACTAAAATACATCTTATTTGTTTATCTTCATAATGATAAAGTTAGATTTTTTTATTACATGTGATTCTGACATGATGTCACCACATGCACTGCTCCTTCCTCTCCACTCGTCTCAGGGAAATAATGCGTCTTCAGCTCAGCGGTCGGAGTCGCGCGTTCATGTGTTTTTGGGGCGTGGCTTTGGAAGGAGCCCAGAAGGGAGGGGGTGGAGTGAATGGAAATAATGAGCTGTCTTAAAGGGATACTCCACTTTTTTTGGAAATAGGCTCATTTTACAACTCCCCCAGAGTTAAACTGTTGAGTTTTACCGTTTTTGAATCCATTCAGCCGATCTCCGGTTCTGGCGGTACCACTTTTAGCATAGCTTAGCATACATCATTGAAGTGGACAAGACCATTAGCATTTCTAAAAAAAAAAATGACCAAAGAGTTTCGATATTTTTCCTATTTAAAACTTGACTCTTCTGTAGTTACATCGTGCACTAAGACCGACGGAAAATGTAAAGTTGCGATTTTCTAGGCTGATATGGCTAGGAACTATACTCTCATTCCTGCGTAATAATCAAGAAACTTCACTGCCGTACCATGAGTGCAGCAGGCGTAATGATATGACGCAGCGCCTGAAAATAGGCCACCTTCCGTCAACACAACGGAACTATTTTCAGGCGCTGCGTCATATCATTACGCCTGCTGCACTCATGGTACGGCAGTGAAGTTTCTTGATTATTACGCAGGAATGAGAGTATAGTTCCTAGCCATATCAGCCTACAAAATCGCAACTTTACATTTTCCGTCGGTCTTAGTGCACGATGTAACTACAGAAGAGTCAAGTTTTAAATAGGAAAAATATCGAAACTCTTTGGTCATTTTTTTTTTTAGAAATGCTAATGGTCTTGTCCACTTCAATGATGTATGCTAAGCTATGCTAAAAGTGGTACCGCCAGAACCGGAGATCGGCTGAATGGATTCAAAAACGGTAAAACTCAACAGTTTAACTCTGGGGGAGTTGTAAAATTAGCCTATTTCCAAAAAAAGTGGAGTATCCCTTTAAAAACAGTCGTGAGAGGTCTACAGACACTCGATTTTTATGCTTTCTTTTTCAGAGTACTTACATTTTAATTATGCATTGATATATACAGAAAGTTTAAACAAATTTGGAAAAAAGTTTTTTTTATAAAATTCATACCTACAATACCTTTAATAGTTTGTAAAAACTGAGAATTCGACCCTAATCTAGAGCTTGACCATATTTTCGAGTAAAATGTATTCCAATCATTTTATTTACAAAATCCTTTTTTTATAGTGAATTTATTTCTGAGTTGAATAAGTGAACATAATGAGGTGACAACACTGTAGCACAGGGATATTTTAGGGGTGAAGACATTGATTAGCTTGCTCAGGTGTGTTTGATTAGGGTTGGAGCTAAACTCTGCAGGACAGTGGCACTCCAGGATCGACGTTGCCTATCCCTGCTGTAGCATTATACTGTTTGAAATCTATAAGTATAGTAGTATACTGTATGTAAAAAAAGCACTCAAACACAGATGGCCAGACAGTGTTTTGGCAGATGGTATTTTAGACCTGTTTAATTTTTACCGTCCACAGAAAACTTGCACACCTGTTAATTTTGTACACAATAAGTTGTGCCAATTGTACAGCATCTCATAAGTGTCAGTTTGTGTTCTGGGCGTCTCACCGGCTTGGAGTCTGTGAAAGGGTTATACTCCTCCAGGCCTCCAGGTGGGGCAGTCCGCGTTACTTGTGTCACTGATGGGTCCTGCAGAGAACACAGAGAAGATACAACCTTTAAATATTTGTCTGTTCAAAATGAAGGAATTTTTACTAGGATATTTTCTTTACACAATGTGCACACACTTGTAAAGGTTTGTTTAGTTGACTTTTACTAGTAAACTTTAAATCTGATTGACTTTATGCATCTTTCGTGTTTCTAAATGCTCTGATGATTGTTTCTTCTTCATAAGTGCTTATCAACCTGCTACTTTGTAAACATGACTTTGTTTCCAGACAGCCTGACAAAATAAAAGTAAATTCGGCCAATCAGATCAGTGCTTACTAGATTGAGAAAGCACTTTCCTGTTGTGCATGCAGAAAGCGTCAGACGTTTAGTGCACAGGTTTGTCGTCTGAGGCTCAGACGAGGCTTTGTGAGACTACTTGTTATGCATCTTCTTGCATATTATTTATGCAAGTGCTCAGAGCTCTTGTAAACCAAAACAAATGTGAGTCTTGTGATCGTACTTAGCAAATAAAGTGCTTTCTGATGTTTGGTTAGGCTTTATGAACTGTAGATAAAATACTTTTATTTCAATGGAAACCGTAGTTGTTTGGTTCATCTTCTTTACACACATTAGCTGCAGAGTAAAAGGCCTTCAAAGCAAGACCATTTACTGAAACTCATTATTATGACATCACACGACATATATGATCACCCACATACACACGATTCAACTCTGCATGTACAGCAAACAGCTTAACTGCTGCTGTTAAACAAGCATTAAACTGGCACTAAACAAACTCAAAGTTTGCCGGCGTCACATGCTGCTGATAAGAGCACGGGTATCTTTCCTAATGTCACACAGATGTTGGAGGACTCGGAGAACTAATCCTGACGCCCAGTGCTGAGTCTGCATCAGATTAAAGCCCAGAACAACAGAGAGAAAGCAAACACACGTCACGCTTCACCAAGGAAATACTACACATTCTGTCCTGGGTTTCTACATCCCAGAGCATCAGGAACATCAGACGGAGCCTGTAATTTTCTCCTGCATGATTCCAGTAATTTACGCAGAGCAAAAGCTATGAATAGATGAGTGGGAGAGATCAACCCTGGTTCAGAACGAAGATTACGAGAGTCGACCAATATTTCCCCTCTATGACCGATATACCAATTATTTTTTAAATATCTGACAACCAATACACAGAATTTAATATAGTTTTAATTATGCTTGTATGCTTGTTGTTAGACTGCAACAATACAAAACAAATGTATTATTATTATGAATAATTTTGTGATTATTATTATTAATCAACAGCAACGATAATAATAATACATCAATAAAAATAATAAAATAATTCTGTAATTAATAATGATAATAATTATTATTCAATATTTCAAATTCTGCATATTTGCTATATGACATTGTTTTATTTCTGCTTTAACCATTACACATTTTATTATTGCTATTATCATCAACATAAAAAATAATGAAAACAATATTGCAAAATTATTATTATTAATGACAATACGTATATAAATAAAAATAATTAAAACAATTCCGCACATTGTTAATAATAAAAACAACAACAATACTGTCTGATAATAAATATGCAGAATATACTGCAACAATAAAAACATATGTATTATTATTATTTAAATTATTGCTACAACAATAATGATAATGTTTTTGCACTGATAAGAATAGGAGGCAAAGAATTAATGATAATTTGTCAAGTATTGCCAGTACACAGCAGAACTGTAAATGTAATTTTTTTTAATGTTTCATGTAGTATGAATGTTTTTATCTTGACCAGGACTCCCTGGGAGAAGAGTTACTGTAACTCAATGGGACTATTCCTGGTTAAATAAAGGTTAAATAAATTTTAAAAAAACAAAAAATGTGCCAGTACACAGCAGAACCAACTACATAAATGCCCTTTATGACTTAAAGGGATAGTTCACCCAAAAAATTACATTTATGTCATTTATTGGCCCTCATGTTGTTTCAACCCTGTATGAATTTCTTTGTTATTTTGAAGAATGTTGGTAACCAAACATTTGATTTTCTTTAAAATATCTTCTTTTGTCTTCAGCAGAACAAAGAACCTCATGCAGGTTTGAAACAACTTGAGGATGAGTAAGAGATGACTACATTTATTTTTATTTTTTTTGGGTGAACTATCCCTTGTGTTGAATGATGCATTACTCAGCCTGGCAAATGTTAAATCATCATTGGAATAAAAATGCTAAATAACTGGGCGCTGCTCACTGATATCATGTAGCATACTACTGTTTTAAACATTTATCCTTGCATAATATTGCGTCACATACTACTTTTTAAATTGGCCAGTTCTGTGTATGAGGTACACTAGTAATAATTGCAAACATAGCAGAGAAGAGACCTTATTAAACTCCTGTGTTTCTCTATAGAGATAGTTCACTATTCCCTCACTGACTCCAAATAACGTTAACTACAATACCACACACACACACACTAAATCGGGTCCCTAGTTTCCATAGCAGCCCCAGCATGCAGCGCTCAGGTCCTGAGGCGGATCCGTTTCATACGGCTGGTGACGACTGTCAGGACTCCAGAGCCATGAATATTTCAGTCGGTGTAATGATAAATGTTTAATGGGATAGTCCCGCACACAAATACACATTTGTTGTAGCAGGAAGACACTGTATCTGTATTCATAAAAACACTGAGACAGTGATGTATGATGTCACACTTTATGATCACCTGACATGAACGCATGTTCCCTCATGTGTGACTGTGTCTCAAAACCTAGTGAGCTGCGTGCCAAAACATTCAGACACACACAGGAATACTACCTAAGCAGCACACTAACACTTTGCATACTCAAGATGTAGTATAATAGTATTAAAATAAAATATAACAACACAAAAATATAAATACTAGGCTATAAAATAAAAATGAAAGGTTAAATAACAAATGTAGTTAAATAAATGCACCTAACAGAAAAGTATAATACATTTTTGGGTAATTAATTAAGCTAATGCATACGTCAAAGGGCTTTTTGGTATCATCATTTCGCAATTGTTTTATGTATGCATGACCTAATAATGGTGTAGTTTATCATAACAAGCATATTCACCATCACTACAAGTACTACTGTTAGTGCATCACAAAATAATGCAAATTGGGACGAAGCCAAAGTTAGGTTTAAACCACTTCTTGTACTGTATAACACATTAGTCTGTTGATGATGCTTAACCTGTAAGCCAAACAAACTGTGAACATAAACTATAGAAATGAATGTTTATGCCATAAGTGTGAAACTCAAGCCCGGGTTTGACCTCCTTCAGTGCTGCGCTCCTTCAGGACTAGAGGATTTCAGGACATATGCGGAGGCTCCACACGCACAGCAATCAAGTATTCACTCGAATGAAAGCTTATTTTAGACAGTAACAAGATTAGCGTTGAGATGAAAACGGTGCAAATCAGATTAACACAAACATAACTGCAGCAAACATTCCTGAGCACATGCAGAACGAGCACAAGTGTTGTGACACCACTGTGGTTTATGTGGAGAACATGCTAAACAAGGGTTTATTCGTGTTGTAAAGGCCATCTGAACACTCAACGTTATTGAGGATGTCCACATTTAAGGTCAAATGTTGTTTTGAAAAGGACAGATAAAAGAAAGCAGGTTTGTGTGGGTTAAGTAAGTATGAGAAAACAGTGTTTACAAAGTGCTTTACAAAAAAAACAGTAGCATAAAATGTAAAAAGTAGTAATTACCATGAAAGATGAAATGATTATTAAAAATGATTAATAAAGATAAGGATGATGGATGGTATGCAGATTAGTATGCGGTTTTCTTGTTCTCCTTTCTACAGGTTATGATGCTGAGATACAAGGGCTCTGGACCAAAACCTAGTGAGCTGCCTACCTGTCCTGATCATTATATAATCTTCTATATATACACACACACACACACACACACACAAACACAGCACAGGGTTCTGAGTGGAAGCTGATGAAACTCTCATTCAGTGAAACCATCTCCGAGTCCCGTGACAATACATTCCACCGCTGATGATGACAGGAGTGACTTAGAGAGAAACTAAAATAAAACAACGGTTCTTAGCCACCACCACTGCCTTAACAAACACTGTGAATGAAGGCAAACACACACACACACACACACACAGTGACAGTGGCTCACTCTAATAGGTTCCCCTGCATCTGCAGAGCGGGCCAGATCTCCAGAAACATCCATCTAATCAGATCATTAGTTTTCTCTCTCTCTTCTCGTGTTCTCATTACGATGAGTGAAAGACAGAATCAGACGGACCTCATTTAGACAGTGTAGTTCCTTACTGCTGCACACACACACACACACAGCTGGCCAGTTTTACAAGTTTGACAGTTGCTGCATTATGAAATCACTGTAATAAGGTAAAATCTGCTCCGTCAGAGCCACATGCATGCATGCCTTGAGTCAATCACACACACACACACACACACGCACGCACACACACCCCGTGCACCAGTTCTGCAACATCCTGCAGCACGCCTACTTGTTGATGAAGATGCATCATTTCAGACGCTTTCAGCACGACGTGAGACTCCTTTCCACCAGGATCTCATCCAGGATAAAGACTATTTACTCTGTGGTTTCATTTACAGTCACAAATGTTTAACTTAATTATTACCAAACAGCAAACTCGGGTGAAGAATGCTTCACCCCCCTTCAAGTGTCTATTCATGCCAAGGAGAGCTAAGGTGGAAGTTTTGATTAAATTCCCGTGTGTTTCTTACACAAAGCTGTTGTAGATAAGTGGATAAATCTACGTGTAAATCTGACAGACACCGGATCATTGTCTGCGTTTCAGCGTAAACAAACCAGATGGAGGAGTCCATTGATCACTTATTATTGATAAACTAACATGATAAATAAAATAAAAACATTATAATGTATAAGACTGTTATTAGCTAGCTATACTAATAACAAGAATAACCATTTGTTATTGTGTTGTCATTCGTATTATTATTATTATTAGGCCTATCATCAGTATTTTATGCCAATGTACATGCAAAGAAAATGAAATGCTGACGAATGACGATGTCATTTTCAAATGCTCAAACAACTGTTCAAGAGATTATGTCTCTTATAACAAGCATTATTGAGTCTTGAAATAATTTGTGAATAGGTCTATCACCTTGCAAACCAATTTTGATGTGGGCTTTAGTCTGTTTTTTTATTTATTTAAATGAGTATAGCCTAATTCTTATTTTATGCGCGTGTTGGTTGAAGTGCCAGCAATCTGATGATAAAATAATAGCCTAATATCAATAATAATTCAATACATTAATGGGAAAACAAGCCTAATAACATCTTGATTCTCGTCAAAGGCATCAGCTATCAGCAATATCTCTATGTCGATCCACGATATTATTGTCTATAGGCACAACCCTATTCTGCATCCATTTTAAAGCTTAAAAGCCCCATTTTTTGTATTGACATTTTATGGATGCATTCTAATAGCTCAAACAGTAAAACATGGTGCTAGCAATCGCAAGATCATGGGTTTCGGTTCCCAGGGAATCCATGAACTGATATACCTTGAATGCAAATGCAAGTGACTTTAGATAAAAGTATCTGCCAAATTCATGTGTAAAGTCTAAGACATGGTAAAACGTCTAAAAACCATCCAGTAAATTCTTTAAAATGTCTCATTTCGTGCTTTGCTGGTTTAAAAGGGCATGAGGGAGGGTAAATAATGACAAAATTAATATAATATGTTATTAAAAAAATAATAATAATGTAGGACAGGATCAGAATGCGAGCTTGCAGTTGATTGTAAGGGTAATATGCAGGATTTTTCGCCAGCAGGGGTCGCTACCTCTTACAATAACAAAGGCGGATATTGATGACGTAGGCTATATTCCTCATTAAGCTGAATTATGGATCTTGTCGTCAAGCTGATGGATCTTTTATGGATGAGTGAATACAGTGATGTTTTTAACATGACTGTGGTGTGAAGCAGGGCGCGATTGCTAGACGTATAAACGTTACCAGCGCCACACACAACGCGAGTCCCGCGGATATAAAGGAATAAGGACATTTCATTCAACCGAACTACACGCAAGTGCTGAATTAATACTCACACAGGTCAGTTTATTAGACGAATGAAACCTGAGGTAACGCAGCGCTGTTTCACTTGCTCTAACAGTTACACTATCACACTAAACGCCATTTGAGTGTGTTGAATGTTGTTAGTTAGGTTAGGTTGTGTGTTGGCTGTATGAGGCGTTAAGCTAGATCAACATTAGGATAACACACAGATCATATTCTAACATTTCATCATGTTGAACTAAATAACATTGATTAGTTTTATGTACATTTGCTCACCTGTCTAATAAAGTACAAGCAACACTCGCGTCTCTGTCAAGTCGAAGTTAGTGGCGGACGTGGAGCTCTCGGCATCTCGAAAGATGTTGATCTTCGTTCTAGTCCTCTTTTTGTCTCAAAGTCTGCTTGCCATGGTCCATAATGTATGAACAAAACAACAACAGCGTGAGCGTCCTGCTAGGCATAATGGGCATAACCCAGTTATCAACGTCTGTCGCCATGGTTACTATGGCAGTACGAGGTCAAACCTGGCGGAAACCGAGGGTAACGCGGATATGACGTTATATACTGGCGACTCCTCACCCCTGCTCACACGCCCCGTTTCCTTGGTTAAAATCGCAATTTTCTCTTCATTTACAATTACAATATTGTAAGTAATCAACTAAACAAAATATATAACATTGGCCTAGTGGTTTTTGGATATTTTACTGCAAAAATCCTACATATTGTACCTTTAAGGTCTGTTTACACCTGCTGCTTTTTGGTTGATCAGATCACAAGTGGGCTACACTAAATACTGGTGTAAACAGGGTCTTAAACATTTTAAGCTTGCATTTTGAATGCGTTCGAACAGCCACAATAGACCGCCTGCTCTCCGCCTACTGAGTGAACATTATGGGAAGCGCACTAGACAGATGGGATTTAAACGTTGTCGGCTGAAGACCGAAGTCTGGTTTGAAGATGAAAAACGTATCAAGCACAAGCTGATGCTCTCCGTGTGTTTTTCCGTCGTCTCTGGTCACTTTCATTTGTAAATTTTGCACATTAAATCGAAAGATCTGAAAAAACACATACATTTACTCGCTCATAGACCCTCCTCTCGAAGAAACCAGGACAGAAGAGGCTGAAAGTGGACAAAAGAGAGAGATTAAAACACGGGAATGTGTCTCTCTCGTCTACCTGCGATCTGATCGACCAAACCGCATCTTAATACCAGGAGTAAACAGGGCCTAAGTGGATATATAATTGGAGAAGTCGAACATGTCATCTGAGAGAAGTCTGTGTTGTTTCACCAGAAGATCCAGTAGTTATGAAAGTTACAATACAGAGTCAAAAAAAAGTTTGAAATAAGTGATGAATCATTCACAATTATATCAATAACATGCATTTAGAAATAGATGAGTGGATTTTAATTATCAAAACCTTAATAAAAAAGTAGAGAGGCTATGCTACAACATAGCCACCAGTTACTACATTTAAAAAAATCGGAAAAAGCCTCATTAAAAGCCTTTGTAAATTAGCCAATACACCCACAAATCAATAATAATGCAGCAAATTCATAGAACGTTCTCTATGTAAAGGTTATAACAAATCAAAGCTATCTTTTTAAATGTTCTGAACTAATTCCACCAATATCTGGTATCGTCACAACATAAACGTTACAGGATTCAACCGAGCTTATACTTAAATAAAGGTGCCACTGTCTGTGTGCTGATTGGCTAAGATTAAGCAAACACCTAACAGGTTTCTGTCAATCAAACATGAGGTCTTGAATCAAAAACCAGCAAATTAATCAACATCTACAAGCTCATTTCTAGCAAGACGGATTATATGCACTAAAGACGCGAGTCTGAAACAATGCAATCAAGAAGCCGCATGAATTATTGAGACATGTGCCGCTATGGTCTGTCTACAGGGCCGCACTGGTGTCGGGTTACCATGGCAAACCCATGGCAGACTGCATACCATTACTGCTGATTACTTAACGATTTTCCAAGTCTGACCAGTTAATGACAACCTAAGAGGTATGCTTTAATAGAAACACTTCAGAGGAGGCAAAACTGCTGCTGCTACTGATGATGATGTGTGTGTGTGTGTGTGTGTGTGTGTGTCTGTTTGGTTTCAAGAGGAAGAGAGAGACCTGCGTGACCAAAAGAGGTGTAAATGATCATGTCCTGTCAGGCCGAACAAAAGTCACAATCTGCTGTGCATGAATTTGCATTTGTCCCCCTGCACCTCCAAGACGGGTCCGATCCCACCTGTGAGTCTACAACAGCTGTAACGTCAAATAAACAGATTCTCTCCAGAGACTACACGGGAAAGGAAAACAATGGAGGAAAAACTCCAGACGGATGGACATTGTGTATTAAAGCCTGTAATGTGAAATAAATAATAGTCAGAAAAATCGAATTTCTTTAAATGGAACGACAGTCTATTGAACCTTTCGACAAAATGTAAAAGAAAATGTAAAACAAAGTTTGCATGTGTGTTTCTTCTTGAGGATCATATTTGATGCATTTTATGGCTCATATAGTGAGAATATTGAGGCCCAAACTGAGCAAAAATATGCAATTTGATGCAGATACTGATCTTTATATGGCCAAAAAAGTAAGAAGAAATTAGTTTGTAATGTAAATGAATGAGATCTTTATTACAGTACAACAGACTACTTACATAAAATGCATAAATATCAGTCGTTATTGTATATCTGCCAATAAAATCTTGGTAAGATGATTTGCTTTAGTTTTATGATGAAGGCTCTGTAGTTTTAAAACATATAATGCAATACAATGATGATTGAGAGATGAAGAAATAAACATTCTTCAAAAGCCTGATGATCATTTGAGACTCACATTTAAGCATGATTTTTCTAAAAAAAAAAAAAAAATGTATGGATACTCAACATAAACACAAGTTGCTTCAGTCTAGTAAGTGTCATCTTTAAATAAACAAACAATATAAAAGTTATTCTTACGTTTACTTTATAAAAATCAGTAAAGATTTCACAGCAAAGAGACACATGAACCATGACCTCAGGCTCAGGGAGGAAATATTTCAATAACTAAAATTACTTGCTAAAAAAGACTAAACTGTCAATCAGTCAACAGAAGGCATGTAGTAGATTCTGTGCAACAGGTTTTTCAGCAAAGTTTGATCATGTGAGTATGTATGCAGTAATGTAGACGCCTTAGAAATGATTCTACCAAATATGTCACAGTAGGCTTGATAGGGTTAACTCATTTCGAAAGTGGTCATTTCTACAAATCACCAGCTTTAATGTATTAAGGTGCACGGACGACAAATGCTTTGTTTGCATCAATGTATCTGCACAAAATGAAAAATAAAACAGGTTGCAGGGATCTAATTCCCTCAGCTGACCAGATCTGCAAACACACAGTCATATCACTGATCAAAACAGGGGCGGCCTACATCCATCCAGCCCACACACACACACACACACACACACACACACACACACACACACACTCCTTTATTGACCCTAAACTTCATTATTCATCCCCATGTATATGTGCAAAGACTGTAAATGGACCATATGCATCTCAGACACTGACAGCTTCAATAACAACAGATAATTCACTAGTTAAAAGACACTACAAATATAATATAAAGCCCAAAACATCCCAAATAATGCCCAAGTTAGAAACCAAACCCAGAATTGAAGCCTCCATAATCTTAACATATTATTAATAATACCAAAGCCATAATAAATTAAATGTTGATGTGGTGGTAAAATGTAATTCATGGTTCATTAAATGGTTCATGGCTTTTTTTTTTGGGACTGATTAAACACGGAATTGGACTCATAATTCAAATCAGAAACCCAATAATAATAATAAATGCTAACAAACAAAACCAAAGACCCCAATAAATACATTTTTACACAAGTGACTGCTTCTGTCTTTCCACAAAAGATATTAGTATTTAATTACTTTATTTTATATAAACGTAATCGAAATGACTAGAACATGTATTGACTTTATATGTTACAAACCCCACAAAAAGCTGAACACCGACTCACAGTGATAAAAACAGCACTGTTGTGACGTTACCTGAAACGGGTTGCTGAAGTCCGGGTCCGCGAAGGGGTTGCTGTCAAAATCTGACATTTTTCCGGTTGAATTGGTCCGAAATGTTAGACTAAATGAACGGTTTTCGGGAAGAAACGCACCAGCAGCTCGAGACTGATCCGCAACCGCAAAATGGCAGAACCGGAAATGACGTCATGCGTCAGCTGCACGTCTCACAATTCAGTATGATCAAATACATATAATTAAAATGTGTTCCTAATTATTATCATCATCATTATTATTTATTATTATTTTTAACTTTTTATGATACTTTCATTGCTTTATTGCATAAACTGCATCTTATATAATTTGTTCCCTTCTTATTATTATTATTATTATTATTATTATTTCTTTCGTCTCTATATTTCTTTAGATAGTCAAAAATGTCATTAGATAGTCAAAAATGCAGAACAGAAAACGTTAATTTCACAAAATCTTGACATGTCTGCCACCTAGAGTTCATAAATAATCATTACATCCAATATTATTTATCCATCCATTCTTAAAAAAATCCTGAGCATAAATTGTACTTCATATACGAGATTATAATGGGTTGAATATGAATATCAATAACAGCTCATAATTCAAATGAAGAGGTCATTGTTTGATTTGGGTTTTTTTGTTTGATTTAACTACCGGTACAAGATATTCATGGTCTTGCACTATAACATATTCTCCAGGACTTTGCTCTCAGTTAAATTCTGAATAAAGGATATTAATATTTTGGCACTTCTGCTAAACACAGCTGTATCCGTCAAACTCCAGGATCAGTCCGAGTGACAGGAGTCAACAATAGTTACCATCAAAAATATCTCGTTATTTTTAGACATAAATTGTATTCTGTGTTGGCCTTCAGGGTCTCAGCCCCCTCTGAGTGCTGCTGTCTTCTGTAAGGCACAGTTGCTGCCTGATGGTGATATATTTCAGTGTGTCAATTTAATCTCTTCCTATTGGCGTTAAAGAAGGGACCCTATACAAATAATGGTGTATATTTAGGCAAAATATGCCTTCAAATAAATGATTTCAGCTTCATTATGAGGACACAATCATGTCAGAAGGTTCAAAAGGGGATAAAAGTATTTTAAACTTTACCAAAAATTGCATCAAATTGATGAAAAATCTATAATAATAAAAATTATCCCCCCCCAAAAAATGCGTCATTACAGACATTGCACCATTTGTGTCAAACCATGCATGTGCTAAAAAAAAATCCTCCTGACACTCAATACATTTTTTTTTTTTTGTCAGTGGATACATATTTTATTAATGTATTTGTGAATATCTCTATCCAGTATCTTTGGAAACCCTTGGTGTGTTTGTGATACCAAACAAGCTATATAATAATATAATAATCATAATTTGACATGTTATAATGATAAAATATATAATTAAAATGTTTTTCAAAAATAATAAAAAACAAAATTGTAATATGTTTATTATGCACCAAACATGATATAAATGCCAAAACTGTTTTATTTTCTAGGTCTCATGATGACATTTTGTTTATTTTATATACTTATACAAACATTTATTTGACATTATATTTATCTTGGTGCCAAAGAAAGAAGTCACTTTTCATTCTTTTTAGTAAAATAAATAGATTTAGAGTCAGTTTGAATTGTTCAAGAGTAGATTCAGGATTTGACTATATAATCTACAATGATGAAAATGTCAACATATTTTAGTGATGACTCAGGAGTGTGACAATAAACATTTTCTTTGAGAATGAGGGCCGGATATTTTCTACTATTCACATTTGGAGAAATATTTTTTTATAATAATATTTTCGATTGGTTTTAAAGATTTACAAACACAGTGGATACATTAGGATAAATAATAATAATAATAAATTAAATAAAAAATAAATAAACATAAAAACATATATTAAAAAAACAAATATATTAATCAAAATAAAAACAATGATTTTAACTGAAATAAATGTTTACAAACATTAACATTTGTTTTGATAATTGTTATACACAAGAACATTGTCAAGGTAATACACACACAATCAATATAAATTATAAATAATAAAACACACACTCACACACATCTTACAACAAATTGAAAATGATTAATAATATATTTAATAAAAAAACTAAAAAGTTACAAAAACAACATAAACAAAACATAAGTTGTGAAACGACATAGAACACAGACAATTGTATACAATAACTACAAACACTGATACACTAGGAAAGCCTCTAAATACATGGATTTACTTTTAAATATTTCTTAATAATATTTAGTTTTTTTATTCTAATAAAGAGATTTAATAAGTGAGTTTAATTCAATTTCAAAATGGGGATAGGATAAAATACCATTAGCAAACTTCTGCTTTATGAGTGAAGAATTTGCCATATAAAATAAAAAATGAACAATAGGCCTATACTCCAAGGGTCAATTTTTTATTATCATTATGGTAAAAAAAAGTATTTCTTTTAAGCTGAAAGAGTGTAGCTAGAAACGGTGCAACATTTGCCGAATCAAACATGTGAGAACCTAGGTCAGTCCAACATTGATTGGATATAGTGCAACCAAAAAACAGATGCTTTGTAAACAAATACAAATATTGACACATTTTACAGCTTTCGCAGTGGTACTATATCTTTATTAAAATGCGCATTTCAAGCGGAATACTGTGACGCCATAGTGTGGAACTCCTCACAGCGCGCGCTCGATCCAAACGGACTCTTTTGATTCGGTTCACGGAAGTCGCTCATCACTCTGTTTAGCGTTCACTAAACCGGATTAGGACATTGGGATATTGATGTGCTGTTGATTTCGACTGTCCTCCAGAATGCGGTTGGCGTGTTGGCTGGTGTTCGCGGGCTGTTGCTCTCTCACGGCGGGGATAGAGCCGATCAGCACCAGCATCGCAGTCGGGATGGCCGCCGCGCTCACCGGGTTTCTGGCCAGTTACCAGAACGTGCTCTATTACTTCCACGAGTGCTGCAGACCGGAGTGGATCTCATTCAACAAAACAGGTTTGAACGGGAGGTTTTGTCATATTTGTAGTAGGAGGCTATTGGACGCAATATGGATGTGCGTTTGATTCCAGTGTTGCAATGTTGATCATATGATAACCTATAAAGCCACATTTCCCTTATATTAAAATGAACTAAATCCACATTTATCTTTATTTACATTAATCAATTCCCTACATTTGAATACCAAACAAATATACAGCTAGGACATGTAGAATATTAACTTTAAACAGCCTCTTTCTTGTATTGATATTTTGCTACTTCCTGATAGTGTTTAAAATCAGCATAAAAATGCAATGCAACGGACACTTCTATCATATATAATCATGCATCATCTGGAAATATGTAATTATGTAGTCTACTATTATTATTATAGCACTAATTCTTGTATTGGTGCTGATGATGGAGATGTATATTGGTTCCCAATCAATTTGAATGCAATTCATATTAATGAATGACGATGTAAGTCACTTTGCATAAAAGATTGATCGTTTGCTGACTGATTAAATGTAAATGTAGTGATAATATATGATTCGCCCCGAAATCATAACTAATCTATGTAGACTGATTTTCACAGGTTTTTTTTATCTGCAAGTAGCCTGAGTTCATTTTATTTAACTTGACACTTCTGGAGTGTAATTCACCCAATCTTCGTCTGCATATATATAATTTTAATATGAGCATGTATATACAGGTTGGCAAGATTTTGGTGGCAAATTGACCAGTGACAATCAACATGCACTATTGAACTGAACGCTGCGCGCATGCGTCATTCGTCGCGCACAATCGTCGTCACTTTTCCTCAAGTAGGAAGTGCAGTCTGTGAGTGAGTTGGAGCCTTCGGTTTTGTTTTGTTTTGTTTCTCCGTTTCCCATTAAAAGCATCGATGTTTTATGTAGTAAAATGAAAGCTCGGCCATGGACATCTTTACTGCACTGCATCCTGGTCTCAGGGCTGATCGTGGAGGCCATAGAGCCCGTGTCCACATCACTGCTGGTGGGAACAGGAGCTGCTATGCTAGGCAGGACAATATATCGCTATTTATATGAAACGTGTGATGAGAACTGGGTCAACTTTAATGCAACAGGTGAAAATGTGATCACAATGTATACTATAGTTGGATTTGATCATCCACTGATCATGCATTTGTGCATTATGTCCCGTAAAAGCACCAAAAAGCCACTTAATGCTTCTTTCTACCGTTTCTATAATGGTTTACATTTATTATTTTTTAAATATAACAGCCAGATTGTGTTTATTTTTAAAATGATCATTGTAAAGAAAGAAACTTGTCTTATTGCAGGGTTTGTATAAGGTGCTTGAATTTGACTTTTTTTTTTTTTTTTTATTAAGTCCTGGAAAACCCATTTATATAGTGCTTGAATTATTGAAAGACAATAATGAAATTAGAGTTAAATTTTTTTTTCAATGAAACAACATTTTCATGCAAAATTAAATTAACACTGCAGCCTGTCTGATATAGATATAAAGACATTTCTCATGACTGTGAACATGATATTGTTATCATATAATAAACATCTAAGTAAATGATACAGCTTTCATTCTTCAGGTCCATCATATTCAATGGGGGAAAAAACAGTTTGAATAAGGAAAGCGATATCTTTGTCATAGTATCCTTTTAATGATTAATGTTGCCATAGTCATTGCATACTTTATTTTTGCCATTTTGTTTTATTAGTATATTTTTATCTGTTAACCTTTCTTAGAATTTGAAAGATAAAGATATTGTTTGATAAGTGAGATGTTACTAGTCCTAGGATTTCGTTTTACAGTGTCTGTACGAACCCATGATTTCTTTCAGAATCTGTTTGATTTGATCAGCCAACATTCATCAAACAATGAAACTTGTTTTGTTGTCTGATACATGCATTTATTTATTTGAAGTGCAGCTGTTCTGTATAAAGCATATGATTGCTGTAAATGTGTCCTCTCGTCCTCAGGACTGAAGTATGACCTCGACACCAAGCTGTACGGGCAGCACGTTGCAGCTCAGGTCATCCTGAAAGCCGTCACGGGCTTCATGAAGAACGAAAACCCGAAGAAACCTCTGGTTCTGTCGCTCCACGGCTGGACCGGGACTGGGAAGAACTTCGTGAGCCAGCTGATAGCCGAAAATATATACGAGAAAGGGATGTCGAGCAGTTTTGTTCATCTGTTTACAGCAACGGCACACTTTCCTCACGAGATGCACATCAACACATACAAGGTAATGTGTTTTTTTAATATATGTAAATACATGGAAATGACTATGTATTTCACTGCAACAACAAAATGCAACCAGTCAAATGTTTTAAAGTCACATCTGTACAAAATGTATGTTTGCAATTATTTAGACCCAGTTACAGGAGTGGGTAAAGGGGAACGTATCCATCTGCCCACGGTCCATGTTCATCTTTGATGAAATGGATAAAATGCATCCCGGGCTGATCGACAGTATAAAGCCTTACCTGGACTTCTACGACAATCTGAACGGAGTATCGTACAGACAGGCCATCTTCATTTTCCTCAGGTCGGTGTTATTGTGTACTTATGTGTAAACAGAAAATTTAAATCTGTAAATAATGTAATTAATGCAATTGGTCACTAGTTGCCATTTTTTAGTGTGCTTGATGGGCAGTACAGACTAGAGTCCTGCGCGGGACTGTTTTCTTCATCCCGCTCCCGCCCGCGCCCGCGGAATTTCTGACCATTACCGCCCGCTCCCGCAACGTATGTGTTACACTCCCGCCCGCTCCCGCAATATGTATGTCCACTCCCGCCCGCACCCGCAAAACTTGGAGAATTTATTCCCGCACAATAATAGAGATGCATTGACTTTGTGTCTTCTCCCGTCCCGCAGGAAAAAAAAGCGCGTATTTGTATTGCTATTATTAAAGAGATTCATGGGGTTGTTGGTTTCGTTTCCCTTGCCTGCATGTATTCTGACGCACTGATCAGGAAGATGAATAGTAAATGTCAGACTTGCCTTGCTCAGGTTTTGTGCTGTAAATACCTCGTTTAAGGTTCTTTTCCACATCATTGACATCTCCATCATGTCGTTAGGCTACCTCCCGATCCCGCAGGGTTTTTTTTTGTCCGCCCATTCCCGCCCGCAACAAAGTTCAAACCGCCCGCTCCCGCGAGATTTGCGTTGGGTCCCGCGGGACCCGGCGGGACTCAATCCCAATGCAGCCCTCTAGTACAGACCAAACATATTTTTCAATTTTTATATATATATATATGCATTTATTTGATCAAAAATACAGTAAAATATTCGCAATATTGTGAAATATTATCACAGTTTAAAAGATCTGTTCTCTATCAATTTTAAGCAAAAAAACTGTATTCAACATTGATAATAATAACCATTATGAATAATTGAGCACCAATAATAATTGAGCAAATCCGCATATTAGAGTGATTTCTGAAGGATCATGTGACACTGAAGACTGGTGTAATAATGCAGAAAATTCAGCTTTGATCACAAATAAATTAAATTTTACAATATATTCAAATAGAATTTTCGAAATGGAACTTTATAAAAAAAATTGTAGTATATATTTTTGATCGAATAAAAGCAACCTTGGTGAGCAGAAGAGACTTTGAAAAACCTTTTTTTTTTTTTAATTATTCCAAACTTTTGCCCGCTATGTATTTGCTCTGAAATGGCATAAAACGCCTTTTTATTTATCAGAGGACCCTTTTACACCCAGTTGTTTTTGTCTTTATAGTAACGCCGGCGGTGAGAATATCGTTCAGGTGGCTCTGGATTTCTGGAGGGACGGGAGAGAGCGAGAGGAGATGCAGCTGAAGGATCTGGAGACGGCACTGACACTGTCCGTCTTCAACAACAGAAACAGTACGTCACATGCCTCGTATCTTTCTCACATCTGCTAAAACATGGAGCCAAAAATTCTCTTGACAATCGGATCGTTATGCATTAAACTGAGTGCATTTTTAGTAATTGTGTTTATTATTTTCACTGTAATTTGTTGATGATTTCCAATATAATGAAGATCTCACAACAAATGTATTGTCTTTTTTTTTTATTTAATTGCCCCATTATATTTTTTGTTACCTTTCATGCAGTGTGAAATGTAGCTGTTTGTGAATGAAAAAGGAGTGTAAAAGGAATGTAAAAGTTTTAAAGTGCACAACAAATTAAGTTATTTTTTAAATATTAACCGTCTCCTAAAAACAAGAATCGATTCTGAACTGCTGAAATGAGTCGTCAGTAATTCCAGTCTCACTTCCTGTTGCATACCTACGTTACGTAACAATGTAACAAATTAGCATAATGCCAGCTTATGGTCTTTATTGGCTTCTTGTGAACAACGTCTACTTTGACCCTTAAACACTGTAGTTGTAGCCGAGACTGGAAGAGTTTGGTTCGTGTTTGTTTGTGGTGTCGAGAAGATGCTGTTTTCAGTGCTGCGAATCCACTTTGATGCACTTCAAAAGTGTGAGGACTCCGCTGGAATTGATACAGTAAAACTGACGCCATTGTTACTGTTTGTATCACTCTGTGTATCAAGTGCTGAGGAAGATCTGGAACTGAAATTGAGAATGTTAATGAGCGTTTCGTTTCCGACATGCGCTGTACCAAGCGGTCGACCAATCACAACAGACTGGGCCATCTGTCCAATCAGAGCAGAGTAGACCAATCACAACAGACTGAGCCATCTGACCAATCAGAGCAGAGTAGACCAATCACAACAGACTGAGCCATTTGACCAATCAGAGAAGAGTAGACCAATCACACAGACTGGGCCATCTGACCAATCAGAGCAGAGTAGACCAATCACAAAAGACTGAGCCATCTGACCAATCAGAGAAGAGTAGACCAATCACAACAGACTGGGCAAAATCAGGAAAGTTTAAAATAGGATAATAGAGGCACTGTAAACATTTACACGCTTGTTTTGTTTTTCTTCTCTCCATCCACAGGTGGTTTCTGGCACACTAGTTTAATCGATAAGAACCTGGTGGATTTCTTTGTGCCGTTCCTCCCTCTGGAGTACAAGCACATCGTTCAATGCGGTTTGTCCGAGATGGTCTCCAAGGGTCACGTCCCGGATAGAGAAGTGGTTGAGATGATGGCCCACGACCTGAACTACTTCCCTAAAGAGGAGCGCGTCTTCTCCATGCAGGGCTGCAAGGTCATCCCCAGCAGGCTGGACTTCTATGTTTGAGCGAGAGGGAACAAAGAAAGACTCAAAAACAGCAAACTGGTTATCGTCTGTGTGCTTTTTTCACAGAAATCCCTTCTGTTATTCTGCAATAGAAAGAACTGGAGCGGAATTGCTCCCCAGACATTACAGCTTTACATGATGCCATGCTCTCGAAAGACTCTAAAGTGAGATGTTTTTTATTCAATCACTAGTGTTTTATACACTAATGGACTGTTTTATTGACGCCGCATCAGCTGCTTAAGTCCTTCTTTTCAAGGGTGTTTCTGTTGAAGATAACGTAGCGGAGGAAGCTTTTTTTTAAAGACTTTGCACATTGGAGCTCCAAAAAACACTGGCTATTGGTGATTTTATATGTTGATCTGTATTAATTGTTATCATGAGAGAGAGAAAAAAGTATTTGCCTTTATCTTGAAATATATCACATTTATTACTGCCTTTTTAAAAGAAAAACGATGTGTTGAGCTGTTTTGGATAAAGAAGATCATTAGCTAGAAGACAATTGTAGCTTAACCTGGATCTCATTGAAACATGATCATTTGTTTATCCAATTCATCACTGTCAGGATTCAGATTTGTGTTGTCGATTTTAAGTTGCAGTTTCACAAATACTCTAGTGCCACTGGTTCTGATTGAAGGTTTTGTTGAGTAAATCACAGTGCCTGTATGTCTTAAAATATATTATAGGCACTTGTCATTATTTGATGATCTGGTTTGAACATAATTTCACATTTTTGAAACGTTTATGAAAATAATTTTTGAGATGCACCTAGCCCTAGATAAAATGAAAAAAAGAAATACTTGAAGGATTCTACATATTGATTTTGATAAAGCTTTATGACCAAAACAGACTCGATTGGTCTTGAGAATTTTATTTTTGTACACTTTGGCAAGTTAATTTATATTACTTTTTTATTGAGATTTCCAGTGGTCCATGATAACTGAATACGTTTCACAGTCACAGACATTGCTGGAAACAATTAAGTTTTCACTTCAAATTCTAGCCAATGTAATACTTTAAAGCAGATTGAAAAAATATTCCATAGCTAAAAATCACAATTTCAAAATTCCTTAGTATTTGTCCAATTGACAGGGTTTCCACAATCTGATGTGTAATTTTGTTGGTTTTCTAGTAATTCTGAGAGCCACATTATGTAACTCTACCTATAATCACCAAGCTTGTCAGTGAAAGGTCCTAAGTCCAATAGGAACATTTTTCTTGCAGACTTGTTTAGAGTATCTCCACCAAAACTCTACACAGTTCTTCTGGCTGATCATATTATGATATTTTTCTATGAAATTTGAGGTTTTATGGTTTTCCCAGAATAGTCAATTAAAAATCCTAAAATATCCCTGAGATTTAAATTGACGGAATGTTCGTGAATTCAAATTTTAACTGTCAAAACTCACACACACGCTCGCATGGACACATTTCTTTCTCTTAAATGCCACACTAAAATGAGTCTGTAAATTATTAATTTGCTGCGTAATGTTTATGGCATCGGAATGATCTAAATGGCAGGTGAGAAGTGCCCCAGGATACCATGTAAATACAGGTGTAATACTGTCTGATAATGTCACAATATCATGGTACGTACCACCATAATAAAATAGAACAAAATTAAATATCTGCTCTCTTAAAGGGATAGTTCACCCAAAAATGAAATACTGTTATCAATTACTCACCCTCATGTCACTCCAAACCCGTAAGACTTTCATTCATCTTCGGAACACATAAGATCTTTTTGATGAAATATGAGAGATTTCTATCCCGCCGCCATCGACAGCTACGCAACTACCGTTTTGATACTTCAAAAAGTTCATAAAGAGGTTGTAAAACTAATCCATATGAATTGGGCGGTTTGGTCCAATTTTTTTTGAAGAGTTTATATGATGAAAAGATTGAATTCAGGCTTTTATTCACATAGAAACATTCATGAACTCACACATCAGCTGTGGTAAACAGAAGCTCAAGCTTACGCAACACGTTTGAGCTTCAGCAAGAACCAATGAGGTTCATTCTCGTGTTGAGCTTCTGTTTATGTTCGCTGATCAATGTTTATATGTGAATAAAAGCCTAAATTAAATCTGTTCATCATATAAAGCGATCGAGTCTCTTCAGAAGATTTGGACTAAACTGCTCAATTCATATAGATTCGTTTTATGATCTCTTTATGAACTTTTAGAAGCGTCAAAGTGGCGAATGTCGATGGCGGAAAGCTTTCAGATTTCACCAAAAAGATCTTCATTTGTGTTTCCGAAGATGAATGAATTTAGGTCTTCGGGTGAACTATCCCCTTAACGCAGAATGCAGAAACATTCATGAAAAAATAATAAATGCAAAGAGAAACAGCTGAAAATTTTATTTGAAAATAAACAGCACTTTATTTCTGATCCACATGTTTTTGTGAGCATTGGGTCCAGATGAGAAGACGAAACTCCATCAACTGTCTGCATATCATCCGGTCTTGTGATTTCAACACTTCCAGTACACTGACAATAACAACATTATCCCACGCAAGAGCCGTTCCCGGCTGTACTCGAGAGGCACAGTTCCA